>NW_027041227.1:0-179503 GCF_037179485.1 Ochlerotatus camptorhynchus
TAAACGACAAACGTCGGTACCTGGGGGAACGTAGTGAGCATCTGTAAATCACATACAAGTATTACTTAAAGGTAAATTTGGATTGATATTTAGAAATTACAATATATGTTTGTAAATTATATACACTCCCGATCATAAGTTTAGGGTGACTCTCAAAAAACATATAAATGTTTTATGTTCATATCTCTGTCATTTTGCGTCCATGGTTTGTTCTATTTGTAATTTTTGAATAGAACTTTCTTCGGAGGTAAATTACTCAATATAATATTCAAATTTTGTAAACTAAAACTTCACCCAAATTTACAAAAATTTTCAAAATTTACTCTGAAGAATCATAACTGATTTTCTCAGAATTGGGTTGGCTAAATTTTGAAATGAAAGTAGTAACTAATATAACCTTTATTCTATACCCAATTTTTGTGAACATTTGGAGGAAAAAATTATAAAATATTCAAGTCATCGATCAAAACTTCGGGGTCTCTCAACAGTATGGTATTTCACTGTTGTAACCAAAGATCGCATTGCGCGCCAAATCGAATCGAAGCTGGCAACAGCCTCTCAGATTTCAATTAAATTTTCTGGATGTGTAGACTTTGACTAAAAAAACACTTTTGCATACTCAGTTTATCCAAAATTTATCCACGCCAAACTTTTTCTGTCGATTTTTTTCATAAAAATATTATGGAAAAATGACAACTCCTACAAAAATGTATTGTATGGATGACTTTTAGGAAATTGTCCAAGGTTTCAAAAAAAAAAATACTGAAAAAAAATTCCATTAGAGACCTACACTGATTTTTTATTTAATTTGAAGTCGATAAAAAAATGACCATGTTTGATTTGGATGAAACTTTGCCTCAAGATTATGTTTACTACCATCCGTCCATACATCGCGAGATGGGCACTTTTAAGGAAAAAAAGTTTTTCTTACAAAATTTTAAATTCCGTTATAATTGCTTATAACAGATACGCGTATTTCGTCTACTACGTCTACTACATCAGTGTCAAGTACTCAAAACGACTATTTTTTTTTCCTTGATTAGTTTTCTTTCGATCTTTTTTCCGTGCTGATCAACGGCTTTACTTCTAACGGCGCCGGTGGTGTAGTGGTAAGCGTGATTACCTCTCACCCCAGCAGGCCTGGGTTCAATCCCAGTCGGCGCCGTCGGGATGTTCTGAGGCATAACATCTCTGATCACGCCTTCCTTCGGATGGGAAGTAAAGCCGTTGGTCCCCGGTTCATGAGTTGATGGGTCGATAGGTAGGGTCCAGGTGTGGGAGAGCTGCCTTCCTGGCACGTCGGTAGCATTGGTGCTCAGCACGGAAAACAAGATCGACGAAAAAAACAAACCAAAGGAAAAAAAACGGCTTTACTTCCCTTCCGAAGGAAAGCGTGATCAGAGATGTTATGCCTCAGAACATCCCGGCGACGCCGACTGGGATCGAACCCAGTCCTGGGGGGAATTTGGGGTGAGAGATAAGCACTCTTACCACTACACTACCGGCGCCGCTAGAAAATAATATAATTTATTAAATTGTCTACTACTAAGGCGAAATCCGATAATTCTAAACAGTAAAAAAAATGTAATATCGATCAATGTAATTCAAGCTGATGTATGAAATAATGATGTAAAAGCAAAAAGCAGAACAATAAGACATCAATGGATGTAATTTTGTTCGCAAAATCGATGTACATCGTACAACGTTATATTACACAACCTGGTTGCAGCAGTTTGATTGACCTGGTTGCAGCAGTTTGGATGTAATATTCAACAACTTTTTTTTTCTGTGTATAGCAACTTACAATCTTAGGTAAAATTATCCATAAAGTATTAGATATGAATAAAATTTAAATTGAGATCTTCTTTCGTATTAACAACGATTTGGGAAGTCAACCTATCGCATCATAATTCTACATGGCCTTCTGTTATTGATACCTAAATTGACATTATATACCTACCACTTCATTCTACCTATGAGCACTATAAAACTAAGGTTGATTTCATACAAGCAGTAGTCAATCTGATAAAGAAAGTTGTGAAGACAAGTTTTAGTAAAATTATTATCATGGACCAAAGTAGAAATCAAAAAGTAGTAAATTAAGGCTCAAAGGATTGAAATGTTGTGCAAATATAAATAATCTGAGACGCAGCCAAAATAAGTTACGGGCCATATCGTCAACGATGGTAGAAAAAATACATTCTATGTGATATAACCACAAAATTGATGAAACGATGAGCATTTGTGAGTCATGCCGTAGCGAGATATCTCATAATAGAAGTCCAGTTATGAAGAAACGCCGATCGGTTGGAAATGAAGTAAATATCCAACCGTCAACTAGTGGGCAGCAGCATAGGTCCATCAACGAGTGGCCATCAATCCGTAGATAAGCTACACAGATAAAAATTCTGAATTTTAATTGTGATGTAAACATTCATTCACGTAGACTTGTATTTTATTTCACGCAACCGAGCAACTTGCAAACAATGTTGTTTACAAGGATGGGCTTTTGTATACAATATTTGCTACATTGCATGAAATGTGTTAGATTTTTACATGATATATAATGTAAACGTATATGATATGTGACGCTCCATTTATGTGCATCATATTGATCAGAAATTTACATTCCTTTTTCGAACTGTGTAGGTAAGAACAGTCATCCTGATTATTCTATCAACTTTTAACTGCAACCTCCTTATTATTGTTTGATTTTCTTCTTTCCTTCAGATACGGTACTATCGGTTCCATCATTGGAGTCAGTTTCATCGGCAGATGATCTGCAACGCTTATACAATATTGAGAAGTTTAATGGCTTTGTGGAAACGTTGAATTATCTCCAATTTAATCGAGGAACATGAGGAGCATGGGTTATCGGAAAAATATATTTGGCCTAGATACAGCAGACATTAGCAAAGAAGAGGCATACGAAGAAATGATTGTGCAGCTAAAGGAGAAGTTCAATTCTCCTACAGCTGACAGAAAAGATCAGATAACAGTATTATAAGTATTGCCAAAGTCTTGGTCCGTGAATAAAGTCATAGCAGAATTCAGGTGAAGAGCCTTGTTAAGGGGGAGTTCACCGCTCCGAAAAAAAGTGGGAGGGTCTGTGCCAAAGGGCACGAACGGAAGCTTGACGTAGGACCGCTAGTGGACGTAACTCTTTCCGTGTTTGAATTTGTGGCCCTGAAAAGAGCCGGTTGTTTTTCAAATGGTTGCCACACTAGTCGAAGTCAATGCCAACCGGATGACGGCGACCTAGTCATGCTGCATATTGCGGGAAACCTTTCCTCCGGTCGATGTGGGTGTTTTCGTCGTCGTCTCAGTGATGCCCCATATACAGATTTATCTACATATAATGATACAGATTTTTTATATATAAAGTTTTTTCAAATAAGTGGAATATATGTGTAACTCTGGATTATATTTATTAACATCCATAAATAATCCTTTCTTCCTCTTGAGTAGGTACGAGCACCTAACCAAATACCAATTTTTCACTTTTTATTTTATTATCTTCGTTAATTTTGAACGGACTTTTGATGCTCAGATGTTCTGATTTCTGATTGCTCGTTAGAAGGGATGTTAGTTTATCATTCTTATTTTTTTAATTCCCATAGGATTGCAATGATCGGGGTTGATGAGAAAAATTTTCAAGTGACTACGATGCCGGACGGATTAGTCTATGGTGACCAATTAAACACCGGATTCACGATCTTGATTAATCATAATCTTCTTGAAAATCTTTATGGCTCGGTAATCGCTGGTCTGTCTTTGTCTATGTCTTCTTCTCATTCGTACGTCAGTTTTAATGTCTGGATGTTTTCTTGTCGAATGTCATTATGTGCTTGTGTATCTGTGTGTGTATTGTTTTCTCTCTCTCTCTCTCTCTCTCTCTCTCTCTCTCTCTCTCTCTCTCTCTCTCTCTCTCTCTCTCTCTCTCTCTCTCTCTCTCTCTCTCTCTCTCTCTCTCTCCATACACAACTATAGGAACCTAACGCTTCTAACGTACCGCAACTATAGGAGCGTTTACCCTATTCCTCATCTTCTAGTTTTAACTGCGTTCAAGAATAATTAACTAAAAAAAAACGTTGCAAAAGTTCATACCATAACATATCTAACTTACTATCCACATTTGCTAACTAATACCTAAATGTAATTTTTAATTTTATGAAGATAAGCTGCTCAGAATAGCAGCCTGTAATTCCGTACCAGAATCCGCCTCAGATTTAATGTCTTTTGTGGCTTCGTAGTAGCAAAGTTGTGCTAAAAGCTAAATAGTTACTTAAAAATACTACCTAAATCGTTCACAATCAGAGCCGGACCACTGATGAAAACCAAAACTAGAACCCTGAAAAAAACGTATCGATATTTTCGAAGGCGAACACTCTGCAACCTATTCTTGCTAGTGATTCTGTCCAATTGTTAGGTATCCAAATTATAGTCATTCGTAAAATTATTATTGAATATATGGGTGAATTACATGAAAGAAATAAAATATAAACTACAAACAAAACGTGACTACTAAAATCTCAAAAAGATATTCTCACAAATATATTTCACGCAACCAGGAATCTCAAGACCATTAGACGCTATAATGATACTCTGTACATGTTAAACACAAGAAGAGGCCAAAAAGCAAGCGTCCGACACACAAAACCCGACAAATCCACTTGATGTCACAATCAACGATTCTACGAATCGCGAGCGCTCATGAATCATAAAACCGCTGACTGCGACACTCTGAAAGCGAAATTGACAGGTTCTATGCGTTAAACACCCGCCCTCCAATCTCCTCCCGCTTCCAACAACACAAATCTCCATTACAACATCTAACGAATTCAAAACTCCGAAAATCACTCACTCAGTGGAAGCAACCCTGCATGCAACCATTCTTCATGATACACTTTTTCTGTCTATCTTTCTATTAGGCATGCGTTAGCTTCGAAACTTCTAACCAAACTAGAAAAATTTTGAGATCACAAAAAATAAAAAACTTTCAAAGGTAATTACAAGCAAAATATATATTGATTATTTTACGCAAAACCCAGCAAGCAATATTAAATCTCTTGTATTGTATGCTAATGCTAATTGACTGTAACAAAAATAATATGCTTAAATAAAATAAAATTAAATGCAAAATTTACTAGAAGATCATTACTTTATTGGTGAGAAGTTTCTAATAAGCCCTCCCAGTTCCTCTGTATACAGAACACATCTGGTACTATAATCAGAATTGCACAGTCTGCATGAAGCAGCCGATTTCATCAAGGAAGTTCTATTAACAACCAAGAATTAATCGTTTGAGGCATACTGAAGCATTAAGAAGGTGATATGTGTCACTATAGGAAATCATCATCGTTGCAAATATAAAAAAAATTAAACATAACCCTTTGCTTCAGTACCGTCAACCTCCATGTCCATGGGGATGGATGTTAGTTTATCTTTCTTATTGTTTAATTAACCATATCACATGGTGACAGGTACTAGATTTTTTTAAATTTTTTTTTTATTTGTCGAATCGGTAAACAAGCCGTTTTAACAACCCACAAGCTGATTGATTACAGTTTGTGAGCCGAAGAGTCAACTGGATATTTTGTGGGGGAGAGGTAGCTCATCGATTCTTCCGGTTCGCCTCCTAGCATCGTGCTATAAGGTACCAGGCGATAACCAGGGTAGTTGATCGATAGCTCGATGACGTCATTTCGTTGGCGTCTGCAATGGGAAATTCTCATAGCAGGCGTTGACGATGGGACGTTGTCGAGTTGTTGAATAGCAACTATCGTGGTAACTCACCGATTACCTGTCGATCTGCCAAATTTGGAAAGACGTCTGCATTGAATTGAATAATAATATTCCGCCCACTATATCACAAGAAATTGCGAGTAGCTGAGTGGAATGGAGGTAAGTTAAGCATTGGGTACAGTACCAAGTCTCCCCTGGGTGGTGCCAAAAGATGAGCGCAATAGAATCATCAAGTTGCCATAAGGCACGGAATGAGACTATTGCATGGCTGGGTAGTCAAAGTCTTCCATTCGTTAGTCATTTCAGGTGGATTAGAACAGGTTTAGGTTTAGGGTGGGCGTTGGCCAGATTTGGGTTTTTCAGATGTAATCCTGGATAGGACCCTGTCATTGAACGTCGCGTGAAAGTGGAACTTAATGAAGGCCTAAGTAGTTTTTCGTAGTTTTTAGTTTTCGGATTTGAAAGATCGTCGGTTACAGTGGCCTGCTTACTGAGCAGAAAAACGCGGTCCCAGGTCCTTACATATCAAAGAGATTTATGGTAAAATCGCTTGTGTATCGTGTATTTTGCGAAACTCGTTGTTGTCGTTGGTTCCGGGTTTGAATGGATACACAAATTTGAGCAACGGTGTTATGTGATATGAGGGGCTCGGTGGCCTTAGAGCAACCGTTTTTGCTTACTGAGCAGAACATCATGAGTCTAATCTCAGGCCCACCCACGTTCAAGATTCGTCAATCGTTTTATTTGTTAATATGACTACATGGTAATAACAGCAACTCGGTGATTAAAAAGGTGCTCGTCTGCCTAGTGGCAAACGTTTTTGCTTACTGAGCAGAAGACCATGGGTTTAATCCCAAGCTCCTTCGCGTTATATGATCGTTAAGACATCAATTCAGCTTATCGTTTACCAAAACGAACCCTGCTGCAAACCCAACCCTCTTATCCAACATCCCAGTGATTTCTCGTGGAAATGCAGAGGTGTTCTCGGCTTCCATCAAAGCGAGTGTCATGTCAACACAATCCTTCCCATTCCTTTCTTGACCTGTGTTCGGGAGCGGCCGGCGCTGGTATTGCCTAATTTAAGATCAATAGTTTTTACACATTGAGGATGATTGCTAGTCCCAAGCATCGTCTATTGGTTCTCTGTGTAATTACAGCTGATCTGGCAGTAACAGAGTAGCAACCGTGGGCGGTCAATCAAGCTCAAGCTCAAGCGAAGAGTCAACTGGATATTTTGACATTTGACTAGCGTAATATCAGAAATAAAGAATATTCTATGCAATTACATATACTAAACATCCAAATAAAAGTTATGTGTTGTGACAAAATACAATAAAGTTGCTAAAACATATGAACACGATTGCAAATAGAGAAATAGGGTTACGGTATGTAATGTGGGTCTAGTCCTTTCATTCGGCCTATCACGCAAATAAATAATTAATTAAGGAATATTACACAAAAAATAAGGAAAATATTGATCACTGATGATTGATAAATGTGTACCACACACAAATCAATTTATATCACAACATTTCAATACATTTTCAGCTCTCGTAAGTAATAAAACTGGTTGAGAATATCACTCTGTTCGGAGTTTTTAGCCGCCATGACTTCTAAGGTTAAGATGGGAAGGTTGCACTGACGATCATCAAATGGCCTGATTATGGCATTTATTGAATGGAATTACCTGATAATACACACTAGACGTAAAACTCACAGTTACTGTTTGAATATTTTATGTTTATTTTAATTGTTTAACAACGTTTTCACAAGTAAATCATGGACCCAACTTTAGGGACACATTTCTTTTCTATGTTCCTAACTTTGGCCCATGAAATTCATTTGACAGCATATAGCAATAAGAGTAACGTCAACAATGTGGTTTGCATTTGGATGATAAGGAACGAACAGGAAGGGAGATTTTTTCTGCCAAATCTGTATAATGAACATCACAATGTTTTGATTTAGATATTCTGCGGTCGAAAGACGATAAGCGAAATTTTTAATTTTTAATTTTTAACTTGAGTGATTTAATGTAGTTTTCGTAAAATTTTCTCTAAGAAATGTTTTGAGGAATGAAGAGTATTAAGTTAACAGTGATAGTGATAAAAAAAAATACATAAGAAAACGTTACCAAGAGCGTTTTTTTGAGAATCAAACACACAGCTAAAAAAAAATAGTGTAAATTTCCGTTACTATGATGCACATAAATGGAGCGTCATATATCATTCAAGTTTAGATTATAGATCGTGTAAATTTATAAGACATGTCATGTAATATCCCATATATTGTATGCAACTGTCCACTTTTGTTTGTAACATTTCTTGCAAGTTGCTAGTTTACGTGAAAAGAAAGTTTACATGTATGAATGTTTGCATGCATGGATGTTTACATCGCCAGTAAAATTCAGAATTTTTTGGTGTGCAGGATAGGACGAAGTTGCATCCATAAATAGACCCAATTTGGGGACAATAGACCGATATTACATACATTTCCCTGGTGAGTTTTTGTCTTAAAAAAAGTAAGTTTTTCAACTTTTTGCGGTTCCTGATAGCAAACGACATGATAAGCATATCTAAGCATACCATTTAGCAGTAGAATATCGTTTGCAGGTAAATTAATTGATGAGTTATGATTAAAAACGTAATCTATGGCTGCATATTAGACCGAGGTTAGGGACGTATACCCTACACACACTTAGTTTTTGCTACCGAGCTCGGCTGTGCAAATCTCGGCAATAATAAGTTTCACTCTATAGAACAGTTAGCGAATTCAATATCGTTTTAATCTGCCAAATGATTAGATAAAGTTGAAATTTGGTTTGATTAGAAGAATTTGAGAAAATGAAACATCGAACATAATATTTTACAACTAATACTTCATAAAATGTTAATGCTTATTTTTCATTTCTAAAATTGTTGAGTAAAAAAAAAAACAAATGACCCGACAAAGATTTTCGTAATCTCGGACAAAAAAAAAATTAAATTTTGCGAAAATGTGATTGTTTCTTCATTATTTTTTTCAGGTTTGGCTTTCATTACTGGGACTTGATTTTTTTGTATTTTTAAACTTTTAGAAAAAGATACAAATCATAAAAAACCAAGATTCAGGAATAGATTAATTCTTTAGAAAGCAAACTTAAGTGATTCTTCAAGATTCTAAACTATGAACAAACTATTTCTGAACTTCAAATTAACTCAAAGAATATTTACGACGATCCGCAATAAGGTCATAGGGGAAATGGCTCTAATGTTGGCCTACTGCTATTATCAATTTTGTCTAGATGAACGCGTCACTTATAGATATTTTTAGTCGCTATTGAAAATTTAGTCGATTGCTGAATTTAAGTATGGGCCCATATTAGGGACATTTGGGCCGACATTACATACATTTCCCCTATTATAGAAATAGATTAAAAAGATTTTTTATGGTGAAACTACAGATTTAAATTTTAAATAATGTGGCAACACTGCGTCGTCTGCGTATTAGTGCGAAGCGTACTGTTCCACTATTACGTCGTGTTCGACGCTTATCCGTCCGTTGCTCGAAAGCAAAATAATGACGAAGAAAAAGATTTGGCAAGCGTTTTTATTATCGCTGCTTTTCTCCTCCCTTCCTTTCGTTGGTGAAATGGTGAGCGGTCAACCGAACATTGAGCTCGCTCATGTGAGCATGCGCAATGTGTCGTGTGTTTGATTTGCGCTCTATCGTTGCATCCGTGTTTGGGATTTTTCGTTACATGTCTGAATTTTGATTTTTTTTAATGTGACCCCCAGTGTAGAAATTAAAGGCGTAGTCCTACGTTAAAAATAATTACGTTTCGATTTTTCTAAAAATATTGAAAAAGGTATCAACAATCTAAAAAATTACATTTTTTTCTAATTTTTCAAAGAAAATTCACATGAAAAAACATTTTTTATGAGTCATTATGGCGTAAAGCTGAACAAAAAAAAAACAACAAAACATCGACTTTTCGGTTTTGCTGAGGGTCCAATTTTTTTTCATGATGACTGATTTGATATTGGGTAAACCCAGTACTTTTTAAAAAATAAAAATGTACAGAATTTTTTTTTTCGGGCCGGTAAACTTCCCTTTAATGAGCAGGGTATTATAAGCGCACCCAACAAAAGAATTGGGCATGGGATCAACGATGATACAAAAATAGTTATGGAATTTTTTGATGACAATGATATTAGTAGACCTATGCCCGGAACACCGTCCCTCTCCAAAGGGGGAGTTTGGTAAAGAGAAATGAAAAAAACCAATTTGTACCTTCCTTAAAAGTTGTACTAGCAAAAGGGCGTGAAATTTTTGTTGCACAGACAACTAGAGGGCCTAACTGGGTGGCAATTAAAGTACATTTCTCGCTGTACTTAATGAATGAATATATTAGAGTTAATGTAATTAATTTATGTTACGTGTAATTGAAGCTGAAATTTTTACTTAAAAGTAATTAAATTAATTAAAGTAATAAATCGTGTAATTAACTGCAATTATTGTACTTAAAAAAGGCTTGCGAAGGAGTTAAAGGATTGCACTAATACCAATTCAATTATTATTTTTATGTGTCCCACAAATGAATTTTTGCAATGTGATACAAATGATATATATGAGTTGGACACATATCCTATGTGCAGACATAAAATTAATACTATTCATTTGACTCATAAATTTCATGTGTACTTCTGAGTGGATTCTGTTTATGTGTGGTGATAATCATGTGAAATTTTATATGGAAATTCACCAATAAAAATATGTCGAATTTTATGAGTGAACACAGATAAAAATTCTGAATTTTAATAGTGATGTAAACATTCATTCACGTAAACTTGTATTTCATTTCACACAACCGAGCAACTTGTAAACGATGTTGTTTACAACAATGGGCTTTTGAATACAATATTTGCTACATTGCATGAAATGTCTCAGAACTTTACATGATATATAATATAAACTTATATGATTTGTGACGCTCCTTTTATGTGCATCATACTGTACAGAAATTTACGCAACTTTTTCGAACTGTGTACACACTTAGAAATTATCGCCGACTTCGGTAATTTTTACCGAAATCTGAACAGCTGAACTTTTCGGTAAAATTTATGCAATTCAATTCAATTGCTTTTCAGCTACTTTGAAACTAAATCTCCACTAAAATGACAAGATTTAATCATTAAACAAGGTTGAACATTTTTTTTATATTATTTCCAAATTTAATAGCCTTTAAAATGAAGGTCGAAGTTTTACCGAACGTTCAGCTGTTCTGATTTTGGTAAAATTTATCGTACACGGAAAATCTTAGTGTGTAGGTTTAACCTGCACAATAAGATTATTTTACCAAAATCTGTGAAATTTTACCGAAATCTCAACACCTGAACGTTCGGTAAACAGTTCGGTGATTTTTCACAGATTTCCTGTAATTTTTCACACAGATATTCGGTGAAAAATTACGGGAAATCTGTTGAGATTTCGGTGAAATAATATTAGTGTGTACAGAACGAGAGGCCAAACTTTTCTGCCGATTTTTTTTTAATATTATGGAAAAATTACAATTCCAACAAAAATATGTTGTATGGATGACTTTTAGGAAATTGACCAAATTATCGAAAAAAAATACTGAAAAAAAATTTCATTTGAGACCTACACTGAACAAAATAGATTTTTTAAATTTAAAGTCGATTTTAAAAAAATGGCCAATTGTATTCGGAGCTGGCAGCATCCTCTCAGATTTCAATGAAACTTTCTGGATATGTGGACCTTGACTAAATATGCCACTTTGCATACTTAGTTTTTCCAAAATGTATAACATTTGAGAAGGGCCAAACTTTTTCTGCCGTTTTTTTTTTTCAAAAAATATTATGGAAAAATGACAACTCCTACAAAAATGTGTTGTATGGATGACTTTTAGGAAATTGTCCAAGTTATCGAAAAAAAAAATACTTGAAAAAATTTCATTTGAGACCTACACCAAAAAAAAAATGATTTTAAAAATTTAAAGTCGATTTAAAAAAATGGCCATGTTTGATTTGGATGAATAGGTAATTATGTTTACTACCATCCGTCCATACATCGCGAGATAGACACTTTTAAGGAAAAAAAGTTTTTCTTACAAAAACTTGTTCATGTCTGAACTGATTTTTTTAACGTACCATTTTTACACAAAACTAAACCAGTGAAGCTCAAAATCATCTCAGAACCCAAATAAGCTCCATTTGTGATTCAATTTTGTCTAATCGGCAACTAATCACTTGGATTAATCGAGAATTCCATATGAAAAGGGCTTATATGAGGCAAAATCCGATACTCCTATAGCAAATTAGAATTCTTAGCTCAAATTATAACACTAGTTTACAAAACAACATAAAAAGTGTGAACTTTAGTGGTTGACCAACGTTTCTAATGCAAAATCCTACGCTGAATTCAATGCCGTGGTCAGAAAAAATTAAAGTAGAGCCATTTTTGAGATACACAAAAATTTTGATTTTTTGAATTTTGGACAAAAGTACGATTACTAAAATGTCAATATCTTTGGAACTAGTGCACCAATTTTAAATCTTTTTTTATGAAAATGAAGCTTAATAAATTTGCTATCGTTCACTAGAATGTTATGTCTTAATTAAAAATTTAATTTTTAAGTCATTTAAAAATTTACAGCATTTTTTTTTTATTTTTCCTGCGAATTTTCCATAAAAATCTTGTTTTAATCAACATTTTTAATGGGATAAAAGATTCAAAAAATCATTCCATAATTTATTCTTAAAGTCCATTAAAAACTGGAGAAAATGAGCCTTTAATGGATGAAATCGGTTGTAAATAAATTTCTTTTGTATCAACTCGGTTTTAAATCCTGATATGCCTTAATCAAATTGATATGTAGAGAAAAGAATCTCCCATGAAAACTTTACATGCGATTTGGATGCTTACAACGACACCTAGAAAAGGAACTCTAAAGCTGTTGTATTTCAGCAACATTTTTAAGTGTTTTACAAAAATGCTCATAACTTCGACAATTTCCAACCGATTTCATCCATTAAAGGCTCATTTTCTCCGGTTTTGAATGGACTTTAAGAATAAATTATGGAATGATTTTTTGAATCTCTTTATCCCATTAAAAATGTTGATTAAAACAAGATTTGTATGGAAAATTCGCAGGAAAAATAAAAAAAAAAGCTGTAAATTTTTAAATGACTTCAAAATTAAATGTTTAATTAAGACATAATATTCTAATGAACGATAGCAAATTTATTTAGCTTCATTTTCATAAAAAAGATTTAAAATTGGTGCACTAGTTCCAAAGATATTGACATTTTAGTAATCGTACTTTTGTCCAAAATTCAAAAAATCAAAATTTTTGTATATCTCAAAAATGGCTCTACTTTAATTTTTTCTGACCACGGCATTGAATTCAGCGTAGGATTTTGATTTTTGGAAATGATCATCACCTTACCGAGTTCAAAAATGCTGTAAACTAGTGTTATCCATAAAGAATTAGGTATGAATCAAATTTAAATTGAGATCTTCTTTTGAATCAACAACGATTTGGGAAGTCAACGTATCGCATCATAATTCTATATGCCCTTCTGTTATTTATACCTAAACCATTAACATTATATAACTACCACTTCATTCTACCTATGAGCACTATAAAACTAAGGTTGATTTCAAACAAGCAGCAGTCAATCTGATAACGAAAGTTGTGAAGACAAGTTGTAGTAACATTATTATCATGGATTAAAGTAGTAAATTAAGGCAAAGGATTGAAATGTTGTGCAAATATAAAAAATCCGAGATGCAATGGTAGAAAAAATACATTCTATGGAATATAACCACGAAATTGATGAAACGATGAGCATTTGTGAGTCATGCCGTAGCGAGATATCTCATAATAGAAGTCCAGTTATGAAAAAACGCCGATCGGTTAGAAATGAAGTAAATATCCAACCGTCAACTAGTGGGCAGCAGCATAGTGATGGTCCAGGTCCATCAATGAGTGGCCATCAATCCGTAGATGAGCTAGGTAAGAACAGTCATCCTGATGATTATTTCAACTTTTAACTGCAACCTCCTAATTGCACTTATTAATTATTTTTTCTTCTTCTTTCCTTCAGATACGGTACCATCGGTTCCATCAGCAGATGATCTGCAACGCCCATACAATGTTGAGAATTTTAATGGCTTTGTGGAAACGTTGAATTTATCTCCAATTTCATCGAGGAACATGAGGAGCATGGATTATCGTTCAATAAAATCTCTAGAAATTACACAAGCAGTGCGAAAAAATATATTTGGCCTAGATACAGCAGACATTAGCAAAGAAGAGGCATACGAAGAAATGATTGTGCAGCGAAGGAGAAGTTCAATTCCCCTACAGCTGACAGAAAAGATCAGATAACAGTATTATCAGTATTGCCAAAGTCTTGGTCCGTGAATAAAGTTGTAGGAGAATTCAACGCACCAACGTACATGGTGAGGCAGGTGAAGAGCCTTGTTAATGAGCAGGGTATTCTAAGCACACCCAACAAAAGAAGTGTTAGGGAATTTTTTTATAACAATGATATTAGTAGACCTATGCCAGGAACAAATGATTTTGTTTCCGAGTTTAGAAATGGACGAAAAGAACACTTTCATTTTCATTTTCATTTTGCAGCGTTTGGTGGGGCAATGGGAGCGCAAGTCAATCCAAAACCGAGGATAAAGGAAGGGTAATGGCTGAATAGTCTATGCGGACCACTTGAACGCCATGGGAAAAGGAAGGGATTGAAGAGGTCGGTTATTGGGGGGTTTTGAGGAAATGACACATAGTACTAGCACAAACGAAGTGACAGACGACTAACTGGCGAAGAAATCCATTAAAATAATGTGGTTCACTGTAATAGAATTTTCTTGGAAGCTTCACCAGATGGATTATTTTTTTTGTTTTGATTTGAACAAAGTTGATTTTGTGTACAATGATTCTTTGACAGTGTGCAAAGAGTGTATCATTTTGTCATTTTTTTATGCATTTCAGTTTTGAGATAGAAACAAAACATTCATGATAATGCTAGTACAATCCAGTAGTAGTGTTGCCATGTGGTACAATCCAGTAGTAGTGGTGTTGCCATGTGGTACACTGAAAAATTGAAATAGCAGGTTAGTCACCAAAGTTTTCGAGCCGCTCCGTCTGTCACTTCGTTTGTGGTACTAGATTTGTGTTGCAAAATGTAAAGAAACCGAAAATCCATCTCCCACTGATTCATCCTTTCACATATATACCAAATTGATATTTTAAAGCAACCATCAAAATAAACAAACAATATATGAAAAGGCTAGTTGCCTCCCTAAGCGGACCCCCCGCATCCTAACTCTTTTGTTAACATACACTTAATCTACTTTATCTACTTAATGTTATTAGGCTGTCTAAATTTTCTTATTTAGGTTCGTTTGATGATTATGATATCTCATTAGTCTAATTTAATAAATAATTGAAATCTCTAATTTACCTAATCAATCATAACTCATGCTTTATTATGTACCTACACTGCTATGTAATCTAAAATTTAACGTGTTTCAAGTAATTTTGACTTTGATCTATATTTATTATAGCTTAGATCGACCCAGGTGACACCTTCAAGTGACTAAAATGCTTCACTTTGAAATTAGTTTCCTAGCTGATTTTTAAATTATATAAGGTATATGCTCCAACTACACTCACACGTTTCCACTATGTCGTCCCACAAAATTACGTATGGATATGTCACAATAGAAGCACGCCACAGTGGAAATCCCGAGCCATAGTTTAAACACTTATCCCAAACCAAAATGAAGCATATATAAGATTAGTTACAATACCATGGTGGTGTTTAATATTGTTCCTTGAGTAATGCTTCAATGAAAACAACAATGAAAGCTTGTCACGCAAATAGAAGGAGCACGGTTGGGCACTTTCTGAAATATTTCAATAGTATAATTCCCTTGCAAACCCAAATAAAATAAAATAAGAGTGATTTGCGGCAAAACCCGCCAGTATCGCACCCAACGTCAGTGCCTATACGTAAGCGTACTACAACCCGGCTTTCAAATAAAGGAGTAACAAGTGTGATACTGACACTTCAGACTAGAACTTTGGTTCTCTTATGCAATGGTTCATCAGAGAGGGGAAGCTCAGTAATCCTCATCGCATGCTCATGACGCTATTCTGTCACGGCATGTGCCAACGATGCCGGACCTAAGCCAACCGTCTCCAACGCACCACTATGAAGCATAAGATTAGGCCCGCCCACCAACGTCCAGGTTAAAAACTAGCCAAGGGGAGGGTTTAGAAATGGACAAAAAGAACACGTTCAAAAACGCCTGTTAATGATGTCCCTCAAAGAAGCGTACATGATTTTTGTTGATAAATATAAAGATATTAATATTAGTTTCACTGTATTTACACAATTGCGACCAAAACATTGCATTTTGCTTGATTATACTGGTATACATAATGTATGTATTTGTACAATTCATGAAAATGTAAAATAATGATCAACAGTTAAAGAATTATGTCACAAGATGCAATAATAGAAAAAATGCTTTGTAATATTTCTACTAGAACAACTGATTGATTTTTCCGTGCTTGCGAAAAGTGTGCTTCCAATGAACATATTGAAGAGGAACTTACTTTGCTATTAGAATCAAATGACAAACAAGATGTTGCGTTTCAACAGTGGCTGAATACTGATCGTTGTAATTTGGAAACGATTATCAAGCCTGTTGATGAATTTGTTCCGTATCTCATTGATAAAATTAACAAACTTATAACTCATGACTTTATTTACAAACAACAGTCATCTTTTCTAAGGAATAAAAAAGAATCATTAAAAGAAGGCAAAATTCTAGCAATTTGTGATTTTTCTGAAAATTATTCATTCATTATCTAAAACGCTGCTCAAGGATATCACTGGAATAATTCTCAAGCAACAATACATCCATTTGAAGTTTATTATGAGAAAGACAATAAACTTGAAAATGTTAGCTTCATTATCATATCAGAAGTAATGACTCACGATACAGTTGCAGTTCAGTTGTTCATCTCAAAACTGATAGATTTTATTAAACAATCGATAGATTTTTCTAAAATTACTTTTATGTCAGATGGGGCAGCATCACAAAACAAAAATAAAAATAAACTTTGCTAGTCTGTGTAGATTTCAGTCAAAGCATGGATAAGAAGCAGAATGGCATTTTTTTGCAACGTCTCATGGAAAAGGTCCCTGTGATGCCATTGGTGGCACTCTCAAGCGAATGGCAAAGAGAGCTAGTCTTGCTCGAGATTATGGAAACACCATAACAACTCCACGAGAATTATATAACTGGGCAGTTGAACAAACAGATAAAAATATCACAAAACTACGCTTCGAGTACATATCCACTGAACAGTACATCGAAATGTCAGAAGAACTCGAAGAACTATATATAAGCACAAAGACAATATCTGGCACACAGAAATTCCACAGTTTTGTGCCTATAACTGGTGACAAAGTAGCGGCAAAAAGGTATTCTAATTCAGAAGATGAACCAAAAATATGTATGAAAATAGGTTTAAAACATTGAAAATATATAAATACCTAAATGATATATGAAAAATCTGGTCTTTTTTCTCTCACATATTATCAAATTTTGCATCAGTAGTAGACAACAGAATAAGGGAATGATATTTTTTTGACAAGGTCTACATGTCCAAATAGTTTTATTGAACTCTGAGAGGGTGCTGCCAATTCCAAATACGATTTGGCGAGAAATGCATCATGAGCCCTTTTCATATGAAATTCTCGATTAATCAAAGTGAACTTAAGTGCTGATTAGACATTGGAAAGATTAGATTGGCAAGTTGATTAATTTTGGTTTCCTCCCTAAATATTCTACTTATTTTACTGTTGAGCTTTGTTTCAATTTAGTTATTTTACCGCACGTATCAATCATTTCAAGATTTCGCGATCGTACCGAACAAATTCTATACTACAGAAGCTCAAAAAAAAACTTTTGGTGAGCTCTACCGCATTGCGAATCACTTCTGCGTAAGCTCCGTAGACGTAGGCGCGTTGATTCCGACAGCCGCGAAAAGTTAAACATGCATCAATACCACATAAGGAAAGATCGATTTTACGTAGGGTTTAGTTCATAGATTAACATTGACTGCTGTTTAAAAATGTAAGTACTTAAACACTAAGAAATAAGTTAACTCAGATGCTTTAACCGCATATATAAGAGATTTCGCGTATTGAGAGAATAATATAGTAATCGAGTACAACAAACTCAGGGGAATACAATACCTCCAAAAGTTTAAAAGCTATTAATTGTCACATTCCTTTCTTTTTTTTTATTTCTTAAACTATTCCTCTCCTTGTAAATCTGCTTAATGCTATTGGTTTGCCTGCGTTTTCTTTTTAAAGTTCAAGACTAAATAAGAAAATTTATTCTACAACTTTAATCATCCAGCATCCTAATTCTTTTGTTAATCTACTTAATGTCATTAGACTTTCTGAAGTTTCTTATTTAAGTTCATTTGATGATTATGATATCTCATAAGTCTAATTTAATGAATTATTAAAAGCTCTAATTCACCTAATCAATCATAACCCATGCTTTATTAAATCCCTGCACTTGTGCTTGTAATCTAAAATTAAACGTGTTTCAAGTACTTTTGATTTAAGCCTATACCTATTTATTATATCTTAGTTCGACCCAGGTAACACCTTCAAGTGACTAAAATGCTTCATTTTGAAGTTAGTTTCCTAGCTGTTTTTTAAATTATATAGGGTATATGTTCCAATTACGCTCTCACGTATCCACTATGTCGCATCACAACAATACATATGGGTATGTAACAATAGAAGCACGCCACAGTGGAAATCCCGAGCCATAGTTCAAACACTTATCCCAAATCAAAATGAAGCACATATAAGATTAGTTACAATACCATGTACCAAAATGGCGTTTAACATCGTTCCCTGAGTAATACCTCAATGAAAACAACAATGAAAGCTTGTCACGCAAATAGAAGGAGCACCGATGGGCACTTTCTGATATATTGCAATAGTATAATTCCCTTGCAAACCCAAATAAATCTATCTGCGTAAAAAATAAATAAAATAAGAGTGATTTGCGGCAAAACCCGCCAGTATCACACCTAACGTCAGTGCCTATACGTAAGCGTACTACGACGCGGCTCTCAATAAAAGGAGTAACAAGTGTGATACTATCACTGCTAGACTAGATCTTTGGTTTTCTCATGCAGTGGTTTATCAGAGAGGGGAAGCCTAGTAATCCCCATTGCCTGCCCATCACCCCATTCTATCGCGGCATGAGCCAGCAACGCCGACCATAAACCTACCGTCTCCAACACTCCACTATAAAGCATGAAATTAAGCCCGCCCACCAACAGCAAGGTGCAAAAACTAGCCAAGGGGAGGGAAATTGAGCTTCATTGGATTCTGAGATGATTTTGAGCTTCACTGGTTTAGTTTTGTGTGAAAATGGCAAATCAAAAAAAAAAAATCAGTTCAGACATGAAAAAGTTATAATGAGAGAGAGAAGGATTAGTATTTTCCATTTAATTCCACTACTTTATTTGCTTATCCTTGACAGATACGCGTATTTCGTCTACAAATGTGCAGACTTCTTCAGTGTCAGTACTGTACTGTAGTATAAGCAAATAAAGTAGTGGAATTAAATGGAAAATACTAATCCATCTCTCTCTCTCTCATTATACAGGTATTCCACTAAGACGCCCACATTCATCAGGATGAAAAAGTTTTTGTAAGAAAAACTTTTTTTCCTTAAAAGTGCCCATCTCGCGATGTATGGACGGTTGGTAGTAAACATAATTACCTATCTAGAGGCAAAGTTTCATCCAAATCAAACATGGCCATTTTTTAAATCGACTTTAAATTTTAAAAATTGTGTTTTTTTAGTGTAGGTCTCAAATGAAATTTGTTCCAGTATTTTTTTTTCGATAGCTTGGACAATTTCCTAAAAGTCATCCATACAACACATTTTTGTAGGAGTTGTCATTTTTCGATAATATTTTTTTGAAAAAAATCGGCAGAAAAAGTTTGGCCCTTCTCAAATGTTAGTCTAGATAAATTTTGGAAAAACTAAGTATGCAAAGTGGCATATTTAGTCAAGGTCCACACATCCAGAAAGTTTCATTGAAATCTGAGAGGGTGCTGCCAGCTCCGAATACGATTTGGCGCGAAATGCGTTTAGTGGGTCATTTCAGTTCCAAACTCTAGCGACAATAGTGACACCCGGCACTTTCTGCTTGGTGCTTCAAGAAATTTAGTAGAAGTATTCGCAGATTTGGTCATGTTTATAGTCTTGAAAAAAATATTCAGGGCCGGGAGGGGGGGGGAGGGTTGTTTAGGGTGTAAGAAGTGTTATTGATTCATTCGATTATGTGTAGAGGGTTCAATTTTTTAAATAGTTCAAGAATAAGGATTTGAGTACTATTTTAATTACATTTGTGTAATTACAATTAATTACATTAATTACGTAATCAAATCGAAGTACGTGTTTTAATTACAATAATTACACTGGCACTGCTTTAGTTACGTAAAATTACATTTAATTACAACGCAGTCAAAAAGGCAATTGCGTGCCCCTCGGATTTGCCTCTCAATACTGAAACTTAATTTTCTCTATTTTCAGACTTGTAGAAAAGATACAAATCAAGAATGTTGGATTTCGAGATTGCTTAACCGGGGTTAACCTCAATCGAATGGCAGTTCAGTGGTACTGTTTACGTGGACTTAGTCGGTTTTTTCTTGGGTATCAAGCTGGAGCTCCGTGACAGCTTAGTTTTTAAGGCTTGACCCATTTGAATAAATTTTGCTTCTATCTTTGACAATACAGCAGAAGGACTAGCCTATGTTGGCCGGTTGAACACTGGATTCCGTGTGTATTGTTTCAAGATAGTTATGGAAATATCTAAATTATGTAAGTTACGAAGACCGCGCGAATTCCGGAAACCGTGCGAGACAACCGAAGCGAGAAAAAAAGGCTTATTATCATTTAAAGAGTGCCACCAAAATAAATGTGATAGCCTATGTTGGCAAATTGATTAATTTGGTTTCCTCCCTAGATATTCTACTTATTTAACTATTGAGCTTTGTTTCAATTTAGTTATTTTACAGCACGTATCAATCATTTCAAAATGTCGTGACCGTACCGAACAAATTCTAAACTACATCAGCTCAAAACACTTTTGGCAAATTGAATCCGGCCGGCGCCGGTGGTGTAGTGGTAAGCGTGACTGCTTTCTAACACCCCAATGGGTCTGGGTTCAATCCCAGCCGAGGTCGGTGGGATTTTTCTGAGGCATAAAAATCTCTGGTCACGTCTTCCTTCGAAAGAGAAGTTGGTCCCGGCCCATGTGTGTTGAATGGGTGCGATATCTTACGCAGGTGTGGAAGCTGCCTTCCTGCATATTCGATTGCCGTCAATGGATGGTAATCGATGTCCGTCGGTGATTGGCACTAGATTGCGGAACAGAGACCGACGTTAAATAAAGGAATGAAGAAGAAGTTGAATCCGACAACCGCGAAAAGTTAAACATACATCGATGCGTGAATACCACATAAAAAAGATCGATTTTACAGTCACGGAAATTACAGATTAAAATTGACTGCTGTTTACAAATGTAAGTACACAGAAAAAAAAGTTGTTGAATATTACATCCAAACTGCTGCAACCAGGTCAATCCATCGGTTGTGTAATATAACGTTGTCCGATGTACATCGATTTTGCGAACAAAATTACATCCATTGATGTAATATTGTATCTGCTTTTTGCTATTACATCATTATTTCATACATCAGCTTGAATTACATTGATCGATATTACATTTTTTTTTTGCTGTGTTGATTACTAAGAAATAAGTTAACTCAAATGCATTAACCAGTTGTCCCACAGCTGTCTACAGCAGCAGTCGAATTTTAATTTCGGTGTGAACCACGCGATAGCCTGTTTTTGAGACTCGCTATTACATAGTTGCTCTTTGTTTGTTGCTAGCAGTTCGGTGCCTTTTGTTGCTACGGTGCAAGATGTGTGAAGTAAAAAACACCATAAAGTTTAGCTTCAGCCATTACGATGCTAAACCAAACATCGGAGAGATTGTAAATTTCGCCAAAGCACTCGACGCGGATCCGGCTGAAATGGAAGCTGTTTATCGCATTGGTGAGGAAAGGGGAGTCTTCATGAAGTTCAAATCAGAGGAAGCGATGCTCCATGCTCTGACATACAATTAGGAGGATTTAATCTTCCATTATGCGAATTGAACGACGGCAAAGGTACGCATGTCGCATGCTGGTGAATTCATCCAGTATGTACGTATGTATGACTTGCCACCAGAGGTACCCGACAACGAGCTGGATAAAGTGCTGGGGAAATATGGGAAAATTAAACGCATCATCCGGGAGAAATTTCCAACTGATCTGTGCTTTGAGGTATATACAGTAGGGTGGCTCAAAACAGCATTTTGTCAGGAAACCTGGGGGCTCTACCTCCAAATGATTGCTTAGGGTGTCAGAAACAAACTTTTGTATGACGGCAACTCTGGGAAATGTTGCTTCGAGTTGCTAATTTGAGTTTTATGAAAAAAGTCCCTTTTTCTTAGCTTATATCAAAAACTATTTGTAATTATTTAAAATCTAGTGAAACCTAACACGTTCAAACTTTTAACAAATTCTTTAGGGTTCAAATCACAAGATTTTTTTTTGTCTCGGGTTGTTTTGTGTTTAATTTTGGTGTAACAATTTTCTTAATTCTATAAAACAATGATTTTTTGGTACTTAATGGCCTTTAATCATTGAAAGTGGGGTTCAAGCATAACGCTAGTATTAATCTAATAAAATAGAAAGATGGGAAATTTTATTACAAACAACTTTTCCCAAGACAGTTTGGTCCCATCTTGAAATCTCGCTGAGAAATTCAAGATTTACTGAAGGAATAGAACAATACATTTTTGCAAGCTTTTATAATTCTTCATATATTTACAGTGGAAGGTTGTGTTTTTCATCATGATAAACCTTATTACTGTTTTCACCTGATATACAATCAGTTAGAGAGGTCTCCAAAGAATTATTATTAAATTTCTTTATCCTAGCTACGGCCAATATTGGTTGATGTTTTTCATTATCATTAGTTGGACGATACTTAATTTAAACCACCAATGTAGTATTTTTGACAATGGATTTTGTTTCCGTGCAGTGCACTTAATGTTTGGTCATTTTAGCTTTGGTGTGTACCTGTGTGTAAAGCCCTACACAGAAATTCAAAACAACCCAAAATTAAGTTCTTTTCACTCATCTCCCATGTTCCGTACGATAAGCCAAATTTGGGTAAACCGGCTCAAAGTAGTTTGCATTTAAGCACGGCAAAAAAAAATACCCATCGCTAAGTTATTTTCAATTTTTTCTACCCAAAATTAAGTTCAATTAACTCAAATTTGGGTATATCGCATATTACTCAATTTTGGCTTCTTGTACGGAACTAGACGGTTGAGTCGAATCTTTCGTTCTATTTTTGACAACAATAGCGAGAGGAAATGAAACGGACAGAGGTCAAATAACTCAAATTTGAGGTTAAAAAACCCAAGCGGTGGGTAGTTTTGTTTTTCTGTATACAGTAAAAGTATGGACGACTGTCACCACAAAACTGAAAAAAGCTGTTCCAATCGAGCAAAGCGGTGCATTTTGACGGTTCGATTGGAACAACTTTTGACAGACGTCCATACTTTTACTGTAGGGCTTTACCTGTGTGTACATAACATTGATAGGCGACTGTTGCTAAGCAACAGTTGTTTAGTTGTATCAATAATAGACGAGTGCACGGGTGAACTTTTGTTCATCTACCGAAAAAAAATGACACACAGTGCGGGCAGCTCCGATGTGGGTTCTCTACAGGTGTGGAGAAAGGAAACTAGTCGACTCTTTCTTTCTCACGGTGTTCTTATGCAGCAGCAGACGTTACGTCATGAGGAAGAAAATGCGGGAACGAAAGATTCGACTAGTTTCCTTCCTGTACAACCCTCATCGCAGCTGGCAGGAGATTTGAATGCGCACGGTCCAACTACCGATGTTGAAAAACATCAAGTAATATTGGCCGTTGCTAAGAAAAAGAAAACTTCAAAATAATATCATTAAACAGTAATAAGGTTTATCATGATGAAAAACACAACCTTCCACTGTAAATATATGAAGAATTATAAAAGCTTGCAAAAATGAATTGTTCTATTCCTTCAGTAAATCGTGAATTTCTCAGCGAGATTTCAAGATAGGACCAAACTGTCTTCAAAAAAGTTGTTTGTAATGAAATTTCCCATCTTTCTATCTTATTAGATTAATACTAGCGTTATGCTTGAGCTCCACTTTCAATGATTAAATGCCATTAAAAACCAAAAAATCATTGTTTTATAGAATTAAGAAAAAGGGACTTTTTTCATAAAACTCAAATTAGCAACTCGAAGCAACATTTCCCAGAGTTGCCGTCATACAAAAGTTTGTTTCTGACACCCTAAGCTATCATTTGGAGGGTGAGCTTCCAGGTTTCCTGATAAAATGCTGTTTTGGGCCAACCTAATATACAGGGATACGCGGTATAGGGATGTGAAGAAGGAAATCCCCACGTCATTGTATTTCTTCAATCGCAAAGGAAATATATTTTATGATGGCAGCAAAGATAAATGTTTTCTGTGCAAGGCGGACGGACATCGGAAGCTTTCCTGCACCAAGCGGAAGGCTCGGAAGGAACCGGAGAAGCAACTAAAGGAAAAAGGAAAGCAAAGTGAAAGAAAACAAAATATTAGCAGTACGTATGCTGGTGTACCTAGTGGTGGAAGGTGCGTCGTTTGTCATTAGCGACCAGGAAACGGACAGGGGGTTGGAGATGTTGAATGAAAATAACGAAATGGACGTGACGATCCCGACGACCGACGAGAGTAGCGGAGAGCATGCAACGGGAAACGACGTTCAGAGGCAGCAGCAGTGATCACGATTCGGGTTCAATGAAAATGAGGAACAAATTCGGGAAAGAATGAAGTTGCGTGCACGGGAGAAGTTCGCTTTGTCGCCGCTTCGATCGCCACCCAGGAAAATCCTATAATAATATGCATTTTTATATTTTTTTTTTGTTTTTTGAGTACCAAAATTGGTATCCCATGTTACTCGGCTCCGTTAATTTATTTTTTAAACATTTGAGCCTGCCAAATAAACGAAATGAAAAAAATTCTTTAATCGCATATATCAGAGATTTCGCGTATTTTTTTTATCCCCGTAGGATTGCAATGATTGGGGTTGATGAGAAAAAAATTCAAGTGACTACGATGCCGGACGGATTAGTCTATGGTGAGCAATTAAACACCGGGTTCACTCTTGATTAATCATAATCTTCTTGAAAATCTTTATAGTTCGGTAATCGCTGGTCTGTCTTTGTCTATGTCTTCTTCTCATTCGTACGTCATTTTTAATGTCTGGATGTTTTCTTGTCTAATGTCATGATGTGTTTGTGTATCAGTGTGTGTGTTTGTGTGCTTGCACCAAATGATTATATTTCTTCCTCATCTCCTAGTTTTAAAGGCGTTCAAAATCCGTATTTGCTCAACGGATCTCAATCTGAATTGAAAATGTAATTTTCTATTTTATGACGATAAGTTGCTCTCAAGACAGCAGCCTGTAATTCCGCCTCAAATTTAATGTCTTTCGATAATTTCGAAGGCGAACACTCCGCAACTTATTATTGCTAGGGATTCTGTCCAATTGTTAGGTATCCAAATTATAGTCATTCGTAAATTTATTATTGAATATATGGATGAATTATCTATTATTGAATAACTATTATTTACGATAATTACATGAAATAAATAAAATTTAAACTACAAACAAAACGTGACTACTAAAATCTCAAAAAGATACTCTCAAAAATGTATTTCACGCAACCAGGAACAGGCATGGAAAATCATTTGCATTCATTTCGTGCATTCATTTACATTCATTTGCCCCTAACTTTTTTCATCAACAGAATTCCGCAAAATGATGTATAGAGCTTTTGTAGGTTTGGTTATTAGCTACAAGTTTTGTTAACATTTTAAATCCGCATCTCTTATGTATGACGAACCAGAGCGAACAGAAGCCACTACTGTTTTTCAGTGAATGTATTTTACATTCACTGAAAAACGGTTACAAGTTCTGCCCGCTCGAATTCGTGATGCATAAGAGATACAGATTTGATATTTGAAAAAAAAGTTGTAGCTAATAACAAAACCTACTAAAGCTCTATACATCATTTTGCGGAATGCTGTTGATGAAAAAAGTTAGAGGCAAATGAATGTAAATGAACGCATGAAATGAATGTAAATGATTTTCCATGCCTGACCAGGAATCTGAAAACCATTAGACACTAAAATGATACTTTGCACATGCTAGACACAAGAAGAGGCCAAAAGTCAAACGTCCGACACACAAAACCCGTCAAATCCACTCGCAGCCACAATCAACGATTCTACGAATTGCGAGCGCTCACGAATCATAAAACCGCCGACTGCGACACTCTGAAAGCGAAATTGACGGCTCTATGCGTCAAACACCCGCCCTCCAATCTCCTCCCGTATCCAACAAATACAAATCCCTATTACAACATCTAACGAATTCAAAACTCCGAAAATCACTCATCTATAGCAAGTGAGTGGAAGCAACCCTGCATGCAACCATTCTTCATGATACACTTTTTCCGCCTATCTTTTTTTCAACTTTAAAGGTTAGCTGCCTCCCTAAGCGTACCCCCGCATCCTAATTCTTTTGTTAATCTACCTAATGTTATTAGACTTTCTGAATTTTCTTATTTAAGTTCGTTTGATGATTAAGATATCTCATTAGTCTAATTTAATAAATAATTGAAATCTCTAATTCACCTAATCAATCATAACCCATGCTTTATCAAGTACCTGCACTTGTGCTTATAATCTAAAGTTAAACGTGTTTCAAGTACTTTTGATTTTGACCTATTCATTTTCATTTTGCAGCACAGGGTGGGGCAGTAAGAGCGAAAGGCCGATAGTAAAGGAGGGGTAATGGCTGACTCGCCACATGCAGGCTACATAATCGCCATGGGAAGGGATAATGATTAGATTGAGGTATGTGATTGGATGTTTTTTGGATTTAGTTGGCCACGATGTTGCAAAATGATATGGAATGTTTAAGCTGGAAATAGTTTGAAATTTGAATGAGTTATAATAAGGTTTTGCACAGTCGGGGCTAACCTGAATCGGATGACAGTTCAGTGGTACTGTTCACGTGGACTTAGTCGATTTTTTCTTGGAGCTTGAGCTTGAGCTTGATTGACCGCCCACGGTTGCTACTCTGTTACTGCCAGATCAGCTGTAATTACACAGAGAACCAATAGACGATGCTTGGGACTAGCAATCATCCTCAATGTGTAAAAACTATTGATCTTAAATTAGGCAATACCAGCGCCGGCCGCTCCCGAACACAGGTCAAGAAAGGAATGGGAAGGATTGTGTTGACATGACACTCGCTTTGATGGAAGCCGAGAACACCTCTGCACTTCCACGAGGAATCACTGGGATGTTGGATAAGAGGTTTGGGTTTGCAGCAGGGTTCGTTTTGGTAAACGATAAGCTGAATTGATGTCCTAACGATCATATAACGCGAAGGAGTTTGGGACTAAACCCACAGTCTTCTGCTCAGTAAGCAAAAACGTTTGCCACTAGGCAGACGAGCACCTTTTTAATCACCGAGTTGCTGTTATTACCATGTAGTCATATTAACAAATAAAACGATTGACGAATCTTGAATGTGGATGGGCCTGAGATTAGACTCATGATGTTCTGCTCAGTAAGCAAAAACGCACATAATACCGTTGCTCAAATTTGTGTATCCATTCAAACCCGGAACCAACGACAACAACGAGTTTCGCAAAATACACGATACACAAGCGATTTTACCATAAATCTCTTTGATATGTAAGGACCTGGGACCGCGTTTTTCTGCTCAGTAAGCAGGCCACTGTAACCGACGATCTTTCAAATCCGAAAACTAAAAACTACGAAAAACTACTTAGGCCTTCATTAAGTTCCACTTTCACGCGACGTTCAATGACAGGGTCCTATCCAGGATTACATCTGAAAAATCCAAATCTGGCCAACGCCCACCCTAAACCTAAACCTGTTCTAATCCACCTGAAATGACTAACGAATGGAAGACTGTGACTACCCAGCCATGCAATAGTCTCATTCCGTGCCTTATGGCAACTTGATGATTCTATTGCGCTCATCTTTTGGCACCACCCAGGGGAGACTTGGTCCTGTACCCAATGCTTAACTTATCTCCATTCCACTCAGCTACTCGCAATTTCTTGTGATATAGTGGGCGGAATATTATTATTCAATTCAATGCAGACGTCTTTCCAAATTTGGCAGATCGACAGGTAATCGGTGAGTTACCACGATAGTTGCTATTCAACAACTCGACAACGTCCCATCGTCAACGCCTGCTATGAGAATTTCCCATTGCATACGTCAACGAAATGACGTCATCGAGCTATCGATCAACTACCCTGGTTATCGCCTGGTACCTTATAGCACGATGCTAGGAGGCGAACCGGAAGAATCGATGAGCTACCTCTCCCCCAGTTCACGTGGACTTAGTCGATTTTTTCTTGGGTAGATGCTCGATAATTTTTCAGACTCCAGTGAGATGTAAACAGTAAACCGCATTCTGCATTGTCCACGAGCAACATCCTTTCACCGTGCTCTTCCTCGACAATTTTCAAGTTAAAATTCGGAAATTTGAAAATCAGGCATAACATTTGATAACGACACAAAAGCATTTGTAAACAAACTTTCTAAGGCCCTTTACACGCGAACCAAAGTACGCCCACGGAAACCAATACCACTTTCGGAAAGGTGATAGTTGCCCCTATGCGATGATGTTGTTGGTTTGCATGGGCGTACTTTGGTTTGCGTGTAAAGGGCATTAGAAAGTTTGTTTACAAATGCTTTTGTGCCGTTATCAAATGTTATGCCTGAAATATTGTTTTTCGAAAAAAAACGACTAAGTGCATATAAACAGTACCACTGAAATGTCAAAAAAGGTGCATAAAGGCCGGCGCACAATGGATAAGTTTTCGGGTTTTTTTGACAGTTACCCCATGCATTATCTGTCAAAAAACCCGGAAACTTATGCATTGTGCGTCAGCCTTAAGAAACCTACATGCATGGTTTGTTTTCATTTGGAACCAATTTCATAGAAGAATGATCAGTAGGCTGATTTTATATAACGATTAAAAGCAGGTTAAAAGCTTAAAACGATTAAAAGCAGGCTAAAACCGGTGCGTTGAAGTTAAAATGCAATCAAAAGTACTTAAAGTAATTAATGTGTTTTCAAGTAGTACTGACGGAAATTAATGTAATTAAAAGTATTGAAAATGTAATTAATGAACTTTGATTACGAAATTTCAACTGTAATTAATGGAGTTCAAAAGTAGTTAATGTTCTATATTGTGTAATTAATGTAACTACTGCTTTAGTTAATGGAATCAATTTAATTACAGCCGTTGCCTGCGTTGGAGTCTGAGGTTATTGCGTGCCCCTAGTTCGGACCCCAAAACGAGCACTGGAGCTTACCCAAAGGTTATGTCTAAACAACAGCCTCCTTCACCCCCTCCCTCTCCCCTTCTCCACATTTTTCGTCCGTAACCGATATCTTTAAGGTGACGCCAAACAAACTGCGCGTTACCGTTGATGACCCGAAGCAGGCAAACCGGATTGTTGCCTATGAGCTTTTTACGATGGAATATCGAGTCTACATCCCCAGCTGCGACGTAGAAATCGAAGGAGTGGTCACCGAAGCGAGTCTAACTTGCGAAGATTTCCTTCATGCCGAATCCTTCGGTATTTTAAAAAACCGTGCCCTTCCGAAAGTGAAGATTCTGGATTGCATCCAAATGCAATCAGTGTCTCTCATCAGCACGAAAAAAACGTATTTTCTGTCAGACTTGTTCCGTGTGACCTTTTCAGGATCGGTACTACCTATCTACGTCGTAATTGGGAAGATTCGACTGCCTGTACGCTTGTTTGTACCGCGGGTAATGAACTGCTCAAAATGCAAGCAACTTGATCACACCGCTAACTTCTGCTCCAACAAACCAAGCTGCGATCAATGTGGCGAGCTGCATGCAGATGGTCCATGCCGAGCTACCACAAAATGTGGTTACTACAAGGATACTCTGCATGCTTTGGTTGATTGCCCGAAGTAAAAACAGCAGGGAGAAAAACTTAAGCGGTCTTTGCAAGCTCGCTCCAAGAGGTCACTTGCAGAACCCTTAAAAACATCGCTTCATCTTCCAAACCACCCCAAATAGCAAAAACACATACTGAATGACAAAATGATGATCAGGGCTCTGACTCAGAGGTTGGTGAAGGTAGTTCCTTTGTCTTTAAAAGCAACACGAGAAAGCGATTTAAAAAAAAACACGTCACTCAAAATCCTCGTAAGACCTCTCGTATGGACTCTCAAACTACCTGGACAAATTTAAGAGGTAGCGGAAATGTACCGAAACCCCCAACACCAGGATTTAAATCTTGTAATTTTAACAAGGACTTTCCACCACTTCCGGGATCATCTAAAACCCCAGATATCCCATTTTTTTTTTTTCAGCCAGAAAAATCAGCAATAATATGCTCCCATGTTCACGTTTTCTGGAATTGTGGAGAACATCTTCAATATATTCAACGTCTCTGACTCAACGAGGAACATTATTAATTTAGTGCTTCCAATTGTGAAAACTCTTTTGAAGCAACTAGCTTCTAGGTGGCCTTCCTTGCATCGATCATATCTTTTAATGGATAATTTTCCGAATGAGGTCGGGGATATGATCTATGTTCTTCAGTGGAACTGTACACTAATAAAAATTCAATGATTATTTTTATGTGTCCCACACATGAATTTTTGCAATGTGATAAAAAAATTATATATATGTTTCGGACACATAGTTCTTATGTGCACACATACAATTCATGTGTAACCACACATACCATTCATTTGACTCGTAAATTTCATGTGTACTTCTGAGTGGATTCTGTTTATGTGTGGACACATGAAAATCATGTGGAATTTTACATGGAAATTCGCCATTAAAAATGTGTTGAATTTTATCAGTGTAGAAGTCTTATACCGAAACTTGACACATTCAAATTTTTAGTTCACAACTCACTTTGTGATGCATTTGCTCTTTGTGAAACATGACTTTCTTCAGACACCGATCTACCTTTCCACGATTATAACATTATTCGCCTTGATCGAGCAGATTCGTATGGAGGGGTGCTTCTCGGGATTAATAAGTTCCATTCCTTTTATAGAATCGATCTGTCTTCCGTGGCAGGCATTGAAGTTGTCGCATGTCAGGTAAATATTCTAGGTAAAAGCCTCAGTATATCTTCCTCCAAGAACTGCGATTTCTCGCCAAGGTCTCTCAGATATCTGCTCAGCTTTATCTGAGCCTTGGTTGATCCTAGGAGATTTTAACTCCCACGGTACAGGCTGGGGGGAACTGTACGATGACAACCGCTCAACCCGGATATACGACCTTTGCGATAACTTCAATATGACAATTCTAAACACTGGGGAAGTAACACGAGTGGCCAAACCTCCAGCAAGAGAAAGTAGTAGTAGATTAGACCTCTCCCTCAGTTCGAGTTCGATATCGTTGGATTGCTCGTGGAAAGTAATTGAAGATCCCTACGGTAGTGATCATCTGCCAATCAAAATTTCTATGACCAATGCTTCATCTTCCACTTGCTTGGTTGACATCGCGTACGAGCTCACGAAAAACATCGACTGGCAAAAATTTGCGGTTCTCGGTTGTATTCAATCGGTTGAGATACTCCCTCCGCTGGATGAGAACTCCTTTTTATCGCGACTTATCGTTGACTGCGCTCTTCAAGCACAGACGAAACGCGTTCCGGGTGGTTCCGTTCGCAAACGACCTCTCACTCCGTGGTGGGATAAGGATTGCACCGATTCTATAACATTCCCCAGAATGTACCATTCCCCACAAAAGCTTTTCCCAGAAAAGATGATGAAATTAGTAATTAATCACTTTTTTTGGTCATTTGATATTATATTTCAGTGTTTTATTACAGAACAGCTTAATATACACATTTGATTTAATATATTTTTCATGATAACACTCTCTGATTAGTTTCACTTTACTATTGATGATACACTACGTTTACTTTTATGGAACTATGTATTCATCAATTCCAAACCATTTTATAGCTCTTTAGAAAATGACATCCTTCAAGTTTTCGAGCACTTCGTTCATTATTTAAAAAGTCAAAGGGTCTATTATGCAATCCAATTGGGTTCTTTAAGGGTATTGAGGTAAATGCATATTCGTAATCTGCATTAAAAATGGAACCCAAACCCAAAATTTTATCAATTTTGGCATACTGGAACTATTTTAAACAAGTACGATTACATTTGCAAAAATCACCTAATTAGCGCCCCTCGGTGTCACTTTGTATGGGAGCGAGCTGTCAGTTTGTCAGTTTAGTGTCAAACAGTGAAGTTATTATTTTGCTTTAAATCATGATTTAAAAATCGCGATGAAAGTGCGTGGGGTTGAAAAAAATATCGCTGTGCTCAGAAAACGAAGCTCTTTCAGATGATATATAAAAACCGATATATTTTTCAAAATTAAAGAACCCATTTCAACCAGTCGGAAACTGTTAAACCTTATCGAAGAATTGTTCGACCTGAGTTGAAGAAGCTATTGATTATATATTTTCCTTATATATTAAAAGAAGGGAATAATACCTTCTTTTTCATACATCCAAAGAATCACTTAATTTCTTTTTTTATATTCAAAGAAAGGAATATTCCCTTCTTTATCGTTTGTCCAAAGAATTAATTAGTTCCTTTTGTTATATTTTCAAAGAAGGGAATATTCCCTTCTTTATCATATAGTTAACGAATTAATTATGTTCTTTTTTAAATATTAAAAGAAGGGAATATTCCCTTCTTTATCGTATATCCAAAGAATTAATTATTTTCTTTTCTTATATTTTCAAAGAAGGGAAAACCCCTTGATCCATTAAGGTCTCCTAAAACCTCTTGACCCATTAAGAAGTTTTTCTCTTTTTTTTATATACGCGAAAGAAGATTCCAGGAGTGACTATAATAAACAAAAATAGTCAATCTAATACATGGCATACTTGGAATGCTTTTCTGGGGAATGGTGCATTCTGGGGAATGAGATTCTGGGGAATGTTATAGAATCATTGCACCGATGCGATTTAAACGCTTCCGTAAACACGGTAAGGTCGGGGATTTCGAGCGGTACACCGACCTCGAGAAAAATTATAAGGGCTTGATTAAAGACAAAAAACCCGGTTACTGGCGTCGGTTCGTCGATGGATTGTCGCGAGAGACTTCCATGAGAAAACTCTGGAATGTCGGCAGGAGAATGCGAAACGCGTCATCACCGGTCAATGAAGACAAGAAGTACTCAGACAGGTGGATATTCAGTTTCGCGCGGAAAGTATCCCTGGATTCGGTGTCGGTTCAAACCAACGTTCGTGATCGTCCGTCGTGTAGTAACGAAATAGATTCCCCGTTTTCGATGGTGGAATTCTCACTTGCGCTCATCTCATGTTACAACTCAGCTCCAGAATGGATATAATCAAGTTCAACTTGTTTAAAAATCTCCCAGATGTCGCGAAGAGACGCTTGTTGAACTTATTCAATCAATTTCTGGAGCACAACATTGCTCCGGATGACTGGAGGCAAGTAAGAGCTATCGCCATTCGAAAACCCGGTAAACCCGCGGCGGATTATAACTCGTACCGTCCCATCGCGATGCTGTCCTGTATACGGAAATTGTTGGAGAAAATGATCCTTTTCCGTTTAGACAAATGGGTCGAGTCGAAGAGTCTACTTTCGGATACGCAATTTGGATTTCGGAGAGGCAAAGGAACGAGCGACTGTCTTGCGTTGCTTTCAACTGAAATTCAACTGGCCTATGCGCAAAAACAGCAAATGGGTTCAGTTTTCTTGGACATTAAGGGGGCTTTTGATTCTGTTTGTATCGATGTCCTTTCGGATAAACTCCACGATAGTGGGCTTTCACCAATTATGAACAACTATTTGAGCAACTTGTTGTCTGAGAAATATATGAGCTTCTCTCATGGAAACTCGACAACTTCACAAATAAGATACATGGATCTCCCCCAGGGCTCATGTTTAAGCCCCCATCTTTATATTTTTTATGTTAAAGACATTGATGGTTCTCTTGATGAAAATTGCTCGCTAAGGCAGCTTACAGATGACGGCGTTGTGTCCGTTATAGGGCCAAGTGCACCGGATCGGCTACAAAATGGTGAGTTGACAACCTGGAAGGAGCGGAATACCTAGCCCTGGTCCTCACAAGTTCCTACTTCACGCCTCCCCGAGTCATACGATAACAAAAGACTACCAGCTAAAACATGGACACAGTTGGGTCATAGAGGTAACTCTAAGACTAGAAGGTCCCGAAATAACGTGTTCAACTTTTTGGCTCAGCTCTGGTACTCTCTTCGGTCCCAAGCTAATCGATTCACCCCTCGAAACATAGGAAAATCCACTAACCCCTCATTTTATCTGTCAAACTTTCATAGCGAATCAAAACAAACACTTTGATTGGGACCAATAGGCTAGTCAAGTGGTGAGCCAATTTAAAATCGTTAGTTTCGTATTGATTGTTGGTTGGGTGGTGTAGCCTGGGCAATGTTGCCAGTCCGGCAATAGCAAAGTGAAGAGGTGCGACGCGAACACTGGCGCGGTAGCCATAGTACGGTGATAGAGGAAATGCTTCACCAAACCCGAGCGGTTGTTCTCCATGTTAGGAGCGGCTGATCACCGTCCTAGTGCCAGTGTGGGACTCTAAACAGAACTGTGCACGATGGTCCCCCGGCGAGACAGGGGGTTGGGGCAGGCCCAACAAGCCCCCCTGGAAAAAAAACATAAAGTTGCAAATACTGAAGAAAGAAATACGGATCGGAACAATCGGCACAGACCTACGCAACGAAATAAGGACTACGATTGGAAACTCGGAACATGGAACTGCAAATCGCTCGGCTTCCCGGGCTGCGATAGGTTTATCTATGACAAACTTCAACCACGCAACTTCGAAGTCGTATCACTGCAGGAACTTTGCTGGACGGGACAAAAGGCATGGAAAGGCGGGCATCGAGCAGCTACTTTCTACCAGAGCTGTGGCACCACCAACGAGCTGGGAACCGGCTTTGTAGTGCTGTGTAAGATGCGCCAACGTGTGATTGGTTGGCAGCGAGTATGTGCAAGTTGAGGATTAAGAACCGTTTCTTCAACTACAGCATCATCAACGTGCACTGGCCACACGAATGGAGACCCGACGACGAAAGAAGCGTTCTATGCGCAGCTGGAGCAGGTGTACGACGGCTGTTCGCAACGGGACGTCAAAATCGTCATCGGCGACATGAACGCTCAGGTAGGACGGGAGGCAATGTATAGACCGGTAATCGGGCTAAACAGCCTGCATGCCGTATCGAACGACAACGGCCAACGATGCGTGAACTTTGCAGCCTCTCGAGGAATGGTAGTTCGAAGTACCTTTTTCCCCCGCAAGGATATCCACAAAGCCACCTGGAGATCACCTGACCAACACACAGAAAACCAAATGCAATCCCGGACCGAAGAAATAACTGGTTTGACGGCGAATTCAAACTGTTAGTAGACAAACAAATCAGACAAAACTCGGTTTTCCGAAGGAAGAAGCGTCAGCAGGAAGACTGAGATCGCGAGGCGATGGAAAATCTGTACCGCGTAAACGACACACGGAAGTTCTAGGAGAAGCTAAATAGTTCGCGCAAAGGCTACGTGCCGCAAGCCGATATGTGCAAGGACTTGGACGGTAACCTTCTCACGAGCGAGTGTGAGGTGATTGAGAGGTGGAAGCAGTACTATGACGAGCACCTCAACGGTGAAGCAGCAGAAAAGGAAGGTGGCTCGGCAACATACCTTGGAGCACGCGCAGAAGACGACAGGCTACCGGCCTCTGATCTTCAAGAAGTTGAGGAGGAGATCGATCGGCTGAAGAACAACAAAGCAACTGGTGTAGATCAACTACCAAGTGAGCTATTAAAACACGGTGGTGAAGCACTGGCTAGAGCGCTGCACTGGGTCATTTGCCAAGATTTTCCAAGACTTTATTTCCATTTCGTCAAGCCAGTGTAGACTACATACAATGATTATTACAATGTTTACTTACATACTATGCATTAATTCTATTCTGTTTTAGCTTAGTTTTTATTTGCTGCTTGGACATAGTGATGTCAATAGTTCCTCAATGCAAATTATATAGGCGCATCATTCGATTGATTGGGCTATTTTTTGCATAGTTTGTTCTGTACGATTTTTCTGAAAATAAATTTCGTGTTCTAAGATATCGACAAGGTGTGTAAAAGTTTAATTGTGCGAGAATTTCTGCCGAATCTATGCGCATTGAAATAATGTCGTTGATGAAGAAAAGCATTGCAAATTGGCGGCGCTCCTTAAGTGTTTGTATATTGATGAGCATGCAGCGCGCTTCATAAGATGGTAATGGAAAAGCAGTCCAATTCAATTTATGTAAAGCATATAAAAGGAATTGTTTTTGGACAGATTCTATGCGTTCTTCGTGTATGGAAATGTATGGATTCCATACTAGGTGGCTGTATTCCAGAATTGGCCTTACATATGTGGTATATAATAACTTAATAGTGTATGGGTCTTCGAAATTATGACTGAACCTTTTGATGTAGCCTAGCATTCTGTTTGCTTTACTAATGATAGTATTATAATGTTCTATAAAAGTTAGTTTGGAGTCTAGGATTACACCTAAATCTCTTACAATTTTGCTTTTTTCTACTATTTGGTTGCCTAATGATATTTCAATATGCAGTGTTTCAATTTTTCTGCTAAATGCTATTACAGTACATTTTTTTACGTTCAGTTGAAGTAGACTTTTACTACACCAGGTGTGGAATATATTGATTTCATTCTGGAATTCTTCTGCATCGCTAGAATTACTTATTTCCATAAAGAGCTTCATGTCGCCTGCATATACAAGCAATTTTATTTTTTTAAGTATGTAGGAAATGTCGTTTATGTACAAAATAAAAAGAAGTGGGTCTAAATGAGAACCCTGGGGTACCCCGGAAGTGACTGAAATTGGTTCTGAAAGTTTATTTTGAAAGCGGACTATTTGTTTACGATGTGTTAGGTATGATTGAGGCCAATTCAAAAGTCCAGGCTCCATTCCTATTTTCTGCAATTTGAGGATTAATAATAGTATGTCGATGCGGTCAAATGCTTTACTGAAGTCGGTGTATAGCGCTTCAACGTGCTTGCCACTGTCCAACGCTTTAATAATGAAAGATACATATTCTAGAAGATTAGAGGTAGTTTAGCGACCTTTAAAAAAGCCGTGCTGTTTACTTGTAATTAGATTTTTCACTTGCTGAAAAATATTGCCGTTTACGAATGATTCAAAAAGTTTTGGAATGCAAGAAATAAAAGCAATTCCACGATAATTTCGAATGTCTGATTTTGCACCTGATTTGAAAATAGGTACCAAATAAGATGATTTCCAAATTTCAGGGAATTTTTCATTTTTCAGAGACACGTTGAAAAGACGCTCTAGAGGAAATGCGAGTTCTTCAGAAAGGTTTTTCAAAAATATGGGTGCGATGCCGTCAGGTCCAGACCCTTTCGACGCGTTTAAGTTTTTTAGTGCATTGAGGACTTCATGTTGAGAAAGTTGGTTGACAGAGATGTTTTTAGAAATTTCAGGAATGAATGCAAAGAAATCGCGGTCATGATCTTCTTCGGAAAATGTGGTGTATACTTCTTGGAAGAAATTTGCAAAGAGATTGCAAATTTCAGAAGAATTGTCACCTACATTTGCATCCAAATTCATTCGAGAAGGACATTTGCTACTTTTTAATTTCGTGTTTACATAATTAAAAAAGTTCTTAGGACATGACTTGACTTCATTTTCGACTTTGCGGTTATAGTCCTCATATGCAGAGTTGATGGCTGTATTTAATTGGTTGCATAAGTTGTGATAGTTTCGCAAATTGGTTTCAGTTTTTTTCTTTTTTGTATAGTTTATGAGCTTTCTGTTTTTTATTCTTCAAATTTTTCAGTTGTGGATTGAACCATGCGGGTAGTTTATTGTTTTGTGTTCGTCTTCTTTTTTTTTTGATGGTACAGTTTCTAAAATTGGGAGGAGGAGATGTTACCGGAGGAGTTGATGGAAGGTGTCGTATGCCCAATCTACAAAAAGGGCGACAAGTTGGATTGCTGCAACTATCGCGCGATCACACTGCTGAGCGCCGCCTACAAGGTACTCTCCCAAATTCTATGCCGCCGCCTGTCACCATTTGCAAGAGAGTTCGTGGGGCAATACCAGGCGGGATTCATGGGTGCCCGCGCTACAACGGACCAAATTTTCGCGATTCGACAGGTTTGACACAGCACTTGTTCATCGATTTCAAATCGATCGAGATCACCGGTGGCAGATTATGCACAAGTACGGATTTTCGGATAAACTGACGCGATTGGTCAAGGCGACGATGGATCGAGTGATGTGCGTTGTTAGAGTATCGGGGACACTCTCGAGTCCCTTTGAATTTTGAAGGGGGTTACGGCAAGGAGATGGACTTTCGTGTCTGCTATTCAACATCGCGTTAGAAGGTATGATCAGAATAGCTGGGATAGACACGAGTGGCACGATCTCAGGAAGTCCATCCAGCTTCTTGGCTTCGCCGATGACATTGACATCATGGCACGGAACTTTGAGATGATGGCGGAAACGTACATCAGACTGAAGGCTGAAGCTAGGCGGATTGGACTTGGCAATCACGATTGCACATGGGGAAAACATATTGCATATCTGAAACAAAAATGCCAGCAAAGGATTAATTTTCTTCGTACAATTACCGGAACTTGGTGGGGAGCCCACCCGGAAGATCTGATCAGGTTTTACCGAACAACCATCCTTTCGGTTTTAGAGTACGGCAGCTTTTGCTTCCAATCCGCAGCAAAAACACACATCCTTAAGCTGCAACGGATTCAATACCGTTGCCTTCGTATTGCACTAGGCTGTATGCACTCGACTCATACGATGAGCCTCGAAGAACCCGCGGGTGTGCTCCCACTGACAGATCGTTTCGATGAGCTGTCGTTCCGGTTTCTCATCCGTTGTGAAGTAATGAATCCTTTGGTAAAAGAACACTTTGAGAAGCTGCCCGAAATCCTCAAACAAGATTCATTAGTTTGTACTATGAGTACATGACGCTGGAGGTTGGTCCTTCTCCATTAATCTCTAATCGTGATTGCTTTCAAGTCTTCTATAGTTCCTCTGTAAATTTTTATCTGACCTTGATGCAAGAAATCCATGGAATACCAGATCACCATCGGTCGATGGTTGTTCCCTTAATTTTTGCAATCAAGTACCACCATGTAAGTAACGATAAAAGTTTTTTTTTACAGATGGGTCAACCATAAATGCTTCCACTGGATTTGGTGTATTTTATCAATTTCATAGCGTCTCCTATAAACTGCAAAAATCATGTGTCAGCAGGTGTCACATGATCATTCACAATCACAGTTTCGAACAAACCATGGTTCAAAGGGTTGGATGAGCCGTGACTTTATACACATTATGTCAAGACTTATGCCCAATCACTGTTCGTTAGACTCGCACTTCTATCGAATTGGGCTCTCAGGCAGTAATTTATGTGCAGTGTGGCAGTGGTTATCATGATATCGAGCATGTTGTTTGGTCATGTACCCTACACCGTGTTGTCAGATCCGAGTTATCCACATCTCTCAGGGCCCGAGGAAAACAACCCGCGATACCCGTTAGAGGTATCTTGGCGAGCCGAGATTTCGTCTATTTGAATTTAATTTATGTGTTTTTAAAACAGATAGATCTGAGGATTTAGTAGTTAGTGTCATCTTGTGTTCTCCCAAGTTGTTAGCTGCCCATCGGTGTACCCCCATGTTTGTCTTTTTCATCAGTATGTCGCTTAGTTCGATATCAAGAGCACATTGCTCTCCAAACCTCGTGTACAATCCCTACCCTGCCATCCATTTTTTACAATTTGTTACCCCTAACCTCGAGATAGCCGCGAATAATCGGCCCCCGCGTTACTAACGTTAGTTTTAAGTAATTTTGTAATCTAAACAATGAATATCGGCTCGGCAAAGTTACAGCAAATGAGCCTGGAAAAATAAACGCATTATTTAAAAAAAATCTTTCGAGTAGAGAACGTCCAGTGGAATCAGAAACAATAAATCAAGGATACATTTTCAAATACACGTATCTGGTTTTGTAACCAGTCGAAACTGATCTTTCAAATGTTCGTTATTTTATAAATTGCTGTTATGGTTCGAGTGACACTTGCCTTTGATAAAAAAAACACGTCTACTGAGGATTCATATTTATGAAAAATCATATATCAATGAAACAGTCATCGGTCGTCATTGAAAAGCAATGCAACTATATTCTGTCAATCTAATTGACTTTAATTGGTTCTGTTGTCTTGTGAATTTTAGCTAAAACGGCCTCTTTTCTGATTTTTATCTCTCAATCTATGAAATATACACGAAAACTATGTTGTAACGAAACTTCTAGAACAATATGAGGAACATTATGCCGTACACTACACATTTTTATATCATATGGGTGGAAAATTCGTAGAACAAATACTTTAAAATTCTTCACTTTTTAAGATATCTTCGAGCATGAAACTAACTCAAACTTCAATAAAATCACTTCGAATAGTCAACCTTTGGTTACAAAGTTGATACATAACACATTAAACTTTGTTATGAAAGTTGTTACAGCAGCTTTCGTTGTTTCAGTCTCGAGATACAAATATTGTAAGCCGTAAATTACATTAAAAACATAAAATTAACTTGAAGCACCTCTAAATCATCACCGATTTTGCTGAAAATTTGCACAGAAGTTCAAATTAACATGACGAACAGTAATCACGGTTGACCCGTTACATTCCGAACATTTCGTTTAAAATGAACAGGTCTATTATGTATGTATAGTATAAATTCGGAGTAATTAGTGAACATAACAAAACACCCTTAAATTATGAGATTCTATTTAATAATACCGGTCTAGATTTGATGAAATATTATTTTAAAAAAATTAATGCATTTTCATTTGAAATGCAAGTTTTTTTTTGAAAATTAACCAGATTACGTCTCTGTCGTACGTGCTGTCCTAAATGTTGTAGTAATTTGGCTCTAGTTTTCTCAATTTTTGACCGATTCAAACCAAACACCCTGCACATAATCGAGAAATTACCAGAGTTTCAACACAATTGTTGGTCCCGTCGCGGTTCTGTATTTACACGGATATTCCTTGGGGTCTGTCCAATGGTGAGACTTTTTCATGATATTTCTTTTCTAATATGAACCTACCTCTTTTCGCTGTCAAATCATAACCGAATCGTGTATATGTGACTTTGTGGATCATGCGCGACTTATTACTATGTATACCGGAAATTATAGGTTTTACAAATCGTTCAGGACATCAGTTGATTTGTTCTAATAGATCAACCAAGACTGCAATAATGTCTTTAGTATTGAAATATTTCCAGACAACGCACAGTCTATGTGGATCATGCATGATCTATTTCCGAGTAATCCAGATGTTCAAAATTCTTCAATTCGTCCTGGAGTTCAGTTAGTTTGATCTACTAGATCAACCGAGATTGGGGCAATGTCTTTAGTATCGAAATATTTCCAGACAGATGCACAGTGTCTATGTGGATCATGCATGAACTATTGTCTTGTATACCAGATGTTTTAAGTACTCCAAATCGTTCTGAGCCTCATAGCCTAGTCAGTAAAGGAACGGTATTACTAAGCCGGAGGCGGCGGGTTCGATTCCCAGTCCGGTCGAGGGAATCTTTCTGGCTGGAAATTTTCTCAACTTCCCTGGGCATAGAGTATCATTGTGCTTGCCTTGCACACAATATACAAATTCATGCATTGGTATTGGCATCGAAAGCTCTCAATTAATAACTTTGGGAATGTATTTAGAACACTAAGTTGAGAGCACGCAATAAGTTAATATGCACTAATCAATAAGCTTGAAATGCTAATAAGAAGAAGAAGAAATCGTTCTGGAGTTCAGATCATTTATTCTACTAGATCAACCATGACTGGGATGAAGTCTGTAGTATCAAAATATGTCCACAGATTCATAGTGTCTATATGGATAATGTTTCAGGAAAATTACGTATCAGTTAATAATATCACTGTTAAAGAAATTTTTATGACTCTTGAAAGTCTCGATGCCGGCAAAGGACCTGGTCCTGATGAAAAAAATAGCAACTAGTTTTGTTAAACCATTGTTTTGGCTTTACAATTTATCTCTCAAAACAGGTGATTTTCCAAAAATTTGGAAGAAATCATTTTTAGTCCCAATATTAAATCTGGCAAACGGTCATACATTAAAAACTATAGAGGTATTGCAATTATGTTATGCATTCCTAAAATGTTTGAAGCAATTGTTAACCAGAAAATATTTAACCAGGTTAAGCATCGCATTTCAAATAATCAACATGGTTTTTTTTAAAGGTCGGTCAACGTCTACTAATCTGTTGGAATTTGTAAACTTTTCTATTGAAGCAATGGATAGAGTTAATACTGTTTCATATACACTGACTTAAGTAAGGCCTTTGACAGAGTAGACATTCCCTTACTTCTTTTTAAATTAAAACGTTTAGGTATGACAAGTACACTTTTAAAATGGATTGGATCATACTTGACAGAAAGAATACAGATGGTCCACTTTAAAGGAAAAATGTCCTCGCCAGTTCCACAGGGATCTCATTTAGGTCCTTTATTATTTATTTTATTTGTGGATGATGTGAAGTTTGTGTTGAATCGTTTAAATCTGCTCATATATGCTGACGTTATGAAACTGTACATGGAAATCTTTAACAATAATGATTTGCTACATTTTAAAAATGAAATTAATGTTTTCTATAATTTTCATGATTTCCTTTGTTAATGATATTATCTCACAACGCGTTAATTCAGAAAAATATTAGCAAGATTAAATTTTTACGTACCATCACGCATGTTAAGAACTCGAAATGTATTTCAACTGTCATCTCACAGAACGAATTATAGTAAAAATGGACCAATTAAAAGAATGATGAGAGTGTATAATAATTATTGTGAGCATATAGATCTAACGATGTCTAATGATACAGTAAGGAGAACACTAACTGCTAGGATTTCATCTCGTTAAGTTTAAAACAATTTTTTTTTTTTAGATATTTGTATATGCAGTCTACATTTACTGACAATTTCAAATAAAACGTATGTAGCATGTAAGGAAACAGCACTATTAAAAAAAGGTCTACACTGATTGACGACAAATAAATAATTATATATAATATATAATATATAAATAATACCAGATGATCTAGGTTCTCCAAATCGTCCTGCAGTTCAGATGATTTGTTTTACTAGATCAACAAAGACTAGGATAATATCTGTAGTATCGAAATATCGATTTGGAAATCCTAGAACAATTGGCATACGCGAAAATAGGTTGGCATGATCCACATAGACACTGCAAATTTGTTTGGGCATATTTCGATACTACAGATATTGAATTAGTCTTGGGTGATCTAGTAGAAAAATAATGTATACGTAGCAATAGGTCGGGTACAATCCACATAGACACTTTGAATCTGTTTGGACATATTTCGATACTACAGACATTATTGGAGTCTTGATAGAACAAATCAACTGAACTCAAGGACGATTTCGAGAACCTAGAATATCCGGTATACATGGCAATTACTCGCATATATACGATTCGTTTGTGATTTGACAACGAAAAATGCTATGTTCATATTGGAAAAAAAGGAAAATGTCTCACATTGAACAGACCTCAGGGAATTTCCGTGTAAATCCGGTGTGACTTATGGAATTGAGATCATTTTTCGATTATTTGCAGGGTGTTTGGTTTGAACCGGTAAAAAATTGAGAGCCAAATGAACAACATAATTGATGACAGCAAAATAATCCGGGACGGAAAGGTTACAATGAATTCCACAATTTTTGTGACAGCACATCAGTCCCTTCGCGATTTTCGCAACATCATTTAATGTTTCCGCGATTTTCGCGACTGAAAGTTCAAATTCGCGAAATCCGCGCCTGTTGTAACAACCCTGGAGATCGGATTCGCAAATCAATTTTCCACATGCTAAATTTGTATTATGTTGCTGCTTTGGTAGCTAAAACCGAAAAGTCAAGTTAATAATTAATTATTCCGTCTTGAACAGCATACCCCTGATTCTATCGCATGCAGCGTTTGGTTCAAAGCGAAGATAAACATTCGATTTAATTTTTTTGAATAATTACCTTGTTCTACTTTTTTCCCATTAACATCGCGACACTCTCCAGGCAGAGAAACAACATTTCCATATGCTCCTTTGTCAAAAGCAAAAAAAAAACTGAATTAGAAGTACATTACTATTTTGATTCCAAAATTTACCTTCTGCAATCCTAATAAGCCATACAATCCATATACATAGAACAAACAAAAAATTTAAAATTCGGTTTCCCATGAATTGTTTCTCTATCAGACACATTTTATAAGCGAAATTTTGGTACAAATAATTCGAAGCTAATATAATAGGAAAAACTTCACTCCTTAGTAATTAATAGTGAGAGGAAAAGCGCATACGCTTGCGCGTCAAGAGCTAAGAGAAGAGGTGACAATAGATCAGTGCACGGTCCCTAACCTCACTTTTTGCTCCCTATCATTTTGCTTCTGAGTAAAAGAGATAGCAACGAATGGGAGCCAAAACAAACCACCCAAAACTGTCAAAACTTACGGGTGAGAGAAGAGTGCGGCAAATCTTCGTGAACTGATCAATACGGGGGCGAAAATGAACCACTTTTCTGTCAAACGTGAACCAGCTCCTGATTGGCCGATTTCATGTGCTTAAGATAGAGATAGAGACAGATAAAGATAGAGATAGAGATAGAAATAAAAGAGGAAGAAGCCAATTGTCACCTCTTCCTCTTAGGTCAAGAGTGCAATATTAGCGTAGACGGCATTACTACAACTCTTTACTCCAATAGGAAAATCCCATAAACAACTGTCATTCTGTGCGTGAAACCGTGAAACATAACGGCCAATTATTTATCCCTGCACAGAGAAAAAATACTACCCAAAATTTGAGTTCTTTTTACTTAATATTGACTTCAGCCTCTCACTTGCACTCGTTATTGTTGTCAAAAAAGGAACAAGAGATTCGACCCAACTATATTGGCGTCTTGCAGTGAAACTTTTCCAAGCTTTCGCCACCTACATTTCGAAGTGAGAACTACTAGAAGGAGGATAGTTTCCAAATTTTCCAAGTAAAACAGACGCTTTTTGGGGCAAATCGGTCCATTAAGAAAAACTAATAATTTCCCGTGGAAACTTTTGCTTGAATCGTGTAAGAAAACGTGTTTGAAAACTATTTGTTATTATTTCGGTATGGATCGGAGATGTTTTCATGGCAAATTATGCATAACAAGTTTGCACCCACAGGGAGAGGTTACCTCCTGCGCAGCTGCATTTTTCAGAAAATGGTAAATATGTGAGATTTACACTAAGATGAAAGTGGAAATTAAGTTCATTTACTTATGAAAGGTTGTATCATGCTGGTGGTAATGGAGAATTGGTTGTATAGGACGCCAATATTAAATAAATGTTCATTTTGGCCTTTTCTAAGAAAACATATTGATACTCACAATTTTCGACGGAAAACGCAACGGAACTTGCTTTACTCAACACGCACCATACTATAAAATGGTGCTAGATGGTCTTCAAAGTGATAACAAGAATACAAATCATCTTTATTTTGAGTAATTGAGCAATTTACTACTGTTTACATCATATTTACAATGCAGCATTGATGGAGCCGCGAAATGAAATGAATATATCTAATGAAAGTTCAACTGGAAAAGTCAAAGATGCATATCAGTCTGATCGTGAAAACGTTTTCTTCTTCAATTCGAATGTTATATTGGAAGGATTTTACACAGGCTTGATGAAAATTATTAGCGAATTCGTTTATTATCGGGGTTGGAACCAGTTCCAACCCAGTGCGAAACCGAACTATTTGTCAGTGCGAACCTCAACCTGAGCTATGTTTTAAAAACAAACGAGCAAACTGACGTTTGTCAGAAAACAAGCAGACCCAATCTTGATACCCGATCCAGGTTGGAACTGAATAATAAACGAATTCGCTATATGATTTAACGCTAATTTTCACGAATTTTATATGCAGTCTGTCAACATTATCATCATCATGCAGTGGCGACATCTGCGTTGAGATTTTACACATGATCCAACGTTACGTCACACTATATTATGCACATCGTGATAATGAAAGACCTGACTTGTTTCCTTCTGCCTCACCAATCACTTTGATCACAGCAATTGCGATTCTCCGTCGGTTCGTTTTGCTGCGCGAGTGAAAGTTTTGAACGTCGGAGGTTCTTTTCTACTAACTACCGCTGCTACCTAAAGACAACTTTATTAAATCAATAATTCCATAGAACCTAGCACTCGCGAAAAGTGTCCACTATGCAAGTCCGGAGTCCAATCGATCGCCCGATTGCGGAATGCTGATGAAGCTCGCTGCTGTTGCCGTTCTGTGCATCCGTCCTAGATGCTGGCGAAAGCACCGACGATGGAATTTGCCAAGTGCGGTTGGCACCGGCGTTAACTCGCCCCTCCTTAGTGATGAACCTCCAGGGGCATCGTATATCCAAATGAAGATGTACTTAGGTTTCCAACGTTTTTTCCAGGTTCCGATTTTCCACGATGATCGTTGGTGTTTGGCATCGTCTCTAGTTTGATATTTGTTGTTCTGCGGGAGAAAATGCTGAGGAAAATAATGATACCGTTCATGGGGAGGATGGTTATCCCTCCAAAAAGGGACCAGTGTGGGAAATGCAGACTGGAATTTTTTAACGGAGTAAGTCCAAATCTTTCCGTGTTTCTGTTTGCAGTTTGTGGAGATGTTCTATACTAAGGTTCAATATATGACTGTCCTTGGAAATAGCTATTCCGTCCAGATGAAGATGGACCGGATTTCCAGCAGTGGTTCGAGTTCTGCCGGCATACGAAATGTTGATTCGTATGGTGCAATTCTCGTATCGAATCAGATATGATCCAGTGAGAATTCTTTCATTGGTGCTGCAATCTGATGATAGGGTGAAATTGCTCATTGAATTCACCAGTAAATAATACTTATCGATGGGAACAATCTCCTGCTGTATGGAATTTGATGAATAGTTGCAAATGGCTGGTTTCGTATCTATTAGGTTTGGTATACATGTAGACTCGGTTACTTCAATGTCCTCAATTCGATAAATGATGGGTTCTAGGTTCTTGACGATAAATTTCTGTGTCGGATGGATCAGGAAAGATCTCTCTGTGGTGTGGATTTGTTGTTGGTTGTGGAATGTTGGGAAAACATAGATTCTACGAAAAATTCTGGGGTCTAACTTCGGCATCTTGATGAATAATACGATCTCCTTGCGGTTGGTGGCGATTGCTGTCTTGGCATAGGTTACGACTTCGGAATTTGAGTGAACTGTAATATTTTCTTTCTCTAAATCTCTCCTAAACATTTCAATTTCATTTTTTGATAGAATTTTTTTCATTTAATAATTCTACTTTTGCTAAGGCTATAGTATCAATAATGTTTATTTTATCATTTTATTCCTTAAGGTTGAAAAGAATATTTCCGAAGTTTTTGAATTGAACAGTTGAATAGCATCTTTTGTTTTAAATACTGTCTCTTTTAACTGTAATGCCATTTCTCGGTTAATCTTTACTTGTATATTGTTATTTGCTACGAGATTGTTAATGGTTCAATAGATTAACTTTAAATCATCTGCGTCGGGGGATCCGGCTATAAATTTCCAAACTTTTCCTACTGCGTCCCAACGTTTCTGTCTCTTGGTTTGTAAAATAGTTCCTAGTGAGAGGTTTATGTCGTCAAATTTTTGGACTATCATATCTGTAAACTGCGTTTTTCCTACTTTATCAAATTTATCTCTCAAATCGGTTACATGGTGGTTCAAGATTTCTATGTTAAAATTATGTAGGTAATAATAGGAATGAATCTGAATTCTGCTAACACCTTTCTTTTGTATTTGTAGCGTCCATGTTTGTCTCAATAGTATTGGAAGTATAAAGATTGTCAACATCTTCCGTTGAACTTTTGAGGAAGATTTTGGGATGGTCTTCGCTGGGAACTTCTGCCTGTGGAGAGAAACCAGGCAGTCACTTCGGGGTTGTCCTGTTTGCTGCGATGCTACTAGGGGCCCTGATGACGATCGAGCCGGATGGCTACGGTGTCCTGATTTCTGCTTTGGTTGCTACGGTGGGGCTGGTGGTACCCGTTTGTGATATGTGCTTGGCTCCTTGGACCAATCGCTGGAATCTGTGATATTCCACTTTTGAGGATGTTTCGCACTAGCACTGAGTTTACGATTTTGAACGCGGAACTTATACGATTTCCACTTCGGCAGGTCCCTATTCAGGCGCCAGTTAAAGTTTTGAACGTCGGAGGTTCTTTTTAAAAAAGATCTACTCACTACTGATGCTACCTAAAGACTACTTTATTCAATCAATAATTCCTACAGAGAACCTAGCACTCGCGAAAAGTGTCCACTATGCAAGTCCGGAGTCCAATCGATCGCCCGATTGCGGAATGCTGATGAAGCTCGCTGCTGTTGCCGTTCTGTGCATCCATCCTAGATGCTGACGAAAGCACCGACGATGGAATTTGCCAAGTGCGGTTGGCACCGGCGTTAACTCGCGCACGTTTTCTGCGTTCCTTCAGATGTCGTGCACCATTGTACCTTACAATGTTACATCCGTTCATGTAATGTTGTTCGCAAAATCGGTGTATATCACAAAGCGTAATATTACACAGCCTGCGGAATGTCCCAGTCCCAGTCGCTGCAGCCGGATTATCTGAGCCATAAAATCCTCATCACGCCTTCTTTCGGAAGGGAAGTGAAGCCGTTTCCGGTTCATGAGTTGATGAGTCGATAGGTAGGGTCCAGGTATGAGAGCTAGCTCGCTGGCGTTGGTAGCATTGGTACTCAGCATGGAAAACCAGATCGACGGAAAACAAATCAAAGGAAGAAAGAAAAAAAGAAATGAGATTAACAGAACTATATCTGTACAAGTTCGGAATAAGTTTCATATTTTTGAATTTTCTGCAGAGTTTTAAACTTTTATCGAACAGTCCGCAATTAAAAAACCCAGTAAAAACATTACTGACTGGATTAGTGTGTATATGTTATGTGCAACTTATCTGTTGTAATATTCAACGAATTGGTTCGGTATTGGTGCACAATCGCATAAATTGTTTCGTCCACGTCTTTGGAGTCGTCAGCAACATCTTGAAGCGCTGCCAATAGTTTTACGAATTTAATATCAATTGCAGCCGAGCAGACTCCGGCATCCTTAAGGCAGAAGAAGAAGTGGGATATTCCCGCCGTACAACGTACCATCGTTACATGGTTTAGATCGCCACGGGCTCTAACCCATCCGGAAGCAACTTCTAAACTAATGTAAACTGTCGTAAGGATGCAAATAAATAAGAGTTTATAAGAGTTTCTGCAATCGGTTGTGTTGGTGCTTATTTATTGGTTGAAATGTTATGAAAGAACATATATTTAGATGTATAGTTTTTATGCAAATATTTATTGTGAAGTATGCGGTTTATGTATTCGATGCCATAACGTATTAACAATAAAAAAAACTTTAAGAAATCATTTAGCACACCCTAAAATGCCGGACCAATCGCATGATGCAGATACCACAGACAAACAGACATAATACATTTCTCACTGTAAAACATCGTCGCTAAAACATTACCGCCATCTGTTGAGTACACTGTGGTGGGCACTACGCTGAACAGATGGTGGTAGTGTGTAAACGTCAAACGCAAGGGAATTGACTATGCGCGCCACAGGTGGTGGTACTACCAACTACGATACTTTTAAATTTTCCGTTAAATGCTTGTTCGATGAACAACTTTCGAGTGTTATGTCTGTTTGTCTGTGCAGATACCATCTAAAAAATGTCTCGATTTAGTTTTAATAGTAAAATGTCCTCCCGCATAAACGCGAACCATAAATTGACCTTACCGATAATGGTTATAAATTGTTTATAATCCCTCCTTAACTTTAACTGAAATGGTTTTGGAACCTTACATGAACGTTTGTGTGATAAAGTTTTAACCTTATGTATTATGGTTTTTAGGAAGCGGACCTTACAAATAATGGGTTGTTAAGACCCATTACCATTTCAAATTCTTGTTTTCTCCATACATTTTCGGAAAGAGAACTATATTAGAACGTTTTTACTTATGGTTTGAGAACATTAATGGTTATGGTTATGGTAGTCAGTAAGGCCCATGAATGGTTTTGTAACATCGATCAACTTTATGTGGAATATATCGCGAATTGGTTGCCTGTAAATTAATAATTATCAGTTCGCGATATATTCCACGTAAAGTTGAGCGATAATACAAAACGATTAATGGACCTTACTGACTACCATAACCATAACCATTAATGTTCTCAAACCATAAGTAAAAACGTTCTTATATAGTTCTCTTTCCGAAAATGTATGGAGAAAACAAGAATTTGGAATGGTAATGGTTCTTAACGACCCATTATTTGTAAGGTCCGCTTCCTAAAAACCATAATACATAAGGTTAAAACTTTATCACACAAACGTTCATGTAAGGTTCCAAAACCATTTCAGTTAAAGTTTAGGAGGGATTATAAACAATTTATAACCATTATCGGTAAGGTCAAGTGATGGTTTGCGTTTATGCGGGCTCCAATGCACCTCCAATTATTCAAAATTGAGTTTTTATGTTTACTCAATTTTACCTAGCCCCTATTCTGTATTCTGTTATTTGAATGGACCTTACTGACTACCATAACCATAACCATTAATGTTCTCAAACCATAAGTAAAAACGTTCTTATATAGTTCTCTTTCCGAAAATGTATGGAGAAAACAAGAATTTGGAATGGTAATGGTTCTTAACGACCCATTATTTGTAAGGTCCGCTTCCTAAAAACCATAATACATAAGGTTAAAACTTTATCACACAAACGTTCATGTAAGGTTCCAAAACCATTTCAGTTAAAGTTTAGGAGGGATTATAAACAATTTATAACCATTATCGGTAAGGTCAAGTGATGGTTTGCGTTTATGCGGGCTCCAATGCACCTCCAATTATTCAAAATTGAGTTTTTATGTTTACTCAATTTTACCTAGCCCCTATTCTGTATTTCGTTCGAAACGAAATTCCTGAAAAAAAAATTTTTGTACGGGAATTTCGTTTTGAACGAAATACACAATAGAGGTGATAGTTTCGGAAATAGTGCGCGTCATTGCGCGAATACATCGCACTACTTTCGAAACTATGTATAACGTATAGTACGAGAGTAAATTCAACTGTACCGATGGTAAAATCTATTGTAAATGATTGTTATTTCAATAAACAAAATAATCATTTGTTTTCATATGCCAATTATTTAAAAATAGCATCTCTACACAGAGATAATTTGGATTGGGCAGAGATATAAAATATATAAGCAATACATTTCATGTTGCAAGTCTGAATCGATGTACACTGGAGTCGCTTTTTACGCGGGTGATACGTCCCGCGTAAAAAAAAACCGCGTAAAAAAAACCGCGTAAATTCCGGAATCCGCGTAAAAAAAAAACCGCGTAAATTCCGAAATACGCGTAAAAAAAAACCGAGTAAAAAAAGACCGTGTAAGAAAAAACCGCGTAAAAAGCGATATACCGCGTAAATTCTGAAATCCGCGTAAAAAAAAACCAAAATCCGCGTAAAAAAAAACCGCGTGAATTCCGGAATCCGCGTAAAAAAAAACCGCGTAAATTCCGAAATCCGCGTAAAAAAAAACCGCGTAAAAAAAACCGTGTAAAAAAAAACCGCGTAAAAAGCGACTCCAGTGTATATAGATTATATACATTTTCTATAATTTTTAAAGCATAACCACAAAACTATTTTGGGCCGATCAAGCAGAAAACATCAAATAAATCCATGATTTCAGAGTTAACAAGTCAATTATGGGTTTGGTACGATACTTTAGTCAATTAGCTATCGAACAAAGTCAATGAGAATGCGTGATTTGAAGCTTTGCACCCATAATTCACAAAAACAAAAGAAGCGCTCCGACCGAATCAATTTTTATCTTCATCCGATAGGCCGAAGTGAATTCAATGGCGTTTCAATACGTTAGCCGAGTTTAGAATCCGTAGGCCGAGTTTGGCATCAAGAAGCAGTGTTAGACTTTTGACAATATCTCAACGATTTCTCTTTATTAAATCTTACGGTACGTACAGAAAGGTAAATAAATTTGGAAGCCATCAGTAAGAATAACATTTCGTTTGATGCTAAACTGTGCTAGATTAAGAAAGACTAAGTGCGTGTTTTGCTTAATAGACCGGAAAGGGGGTAGTTAACCCTACTAAGAATATCCTCTAATTATATGTACTGCTTGGAAGCCTCACCCAAACTAAGAATTATTTCCAAATAAGGCAAACTCTTGTGGAATAATTCTGCCATTTCCATCTCGCTAAACTTCTCTATATATTGTCTATTCGATAGAAATTCAGAAGGAGGGCGCAACTACCCGAATTCCTATTTAACTTGCGAAACGCACACTAAAAAAACTTCTCACATTACAGTAAATAAAATTCAGAATCTAAACGCGTAAGAAAACATTATCAGCTAATCTAGACACATCAATTTAGTCTGTTGACATTTCAAAGTATTTAATTCACCATTCTAATGTTTAAAACATCTTATATTCCATGTAATAAGCTCCCTTTTTATCGAAAGTGTTTTTTTTCTTTGAGTGTGCGTAAAACGTAAGTATTGTGAGGTACTTCTGATTAGCGTGTTGTTTTTGTTGTCAATTATTCTTCACAGTCTGAAATCAGTTTTGTCAATTTGCTCCTTGTTATTGTTTTTATCCGGTGAAAATGGACGGGTAAGTTTATTAAAAATTTACTATGAAATTTAAGACAATTAGTTTATCTTAATGTAGGGTTTATTTTTACAGTTCGTACGGACCGGAAGAATACCTTGAGGAAGAAGATGGTTATCAAGACGGCAACCCACTCGAAGGTACCAGCAACATCGACTCCAGTGCTGGTGGAAATGTTGACGATACGGACATGCCATCAGTACATCAGACAGCGACTCAGGAAATGAACTTTGACATTGAGTTTTCTGGATCGGATGATGAAGGAGTGCAGTCAAAATTCTGCTTCAATGGGATCTATGTTCAGCGTTTATATAAATAAAAGCCAGCTGCGGCCAAAGGAAGTAACCCAAACACTTGTGAATGGGAATTCACTCGAGGAGATACTTCAATGCATTTGGAAACAAGCTTGCAAACTGGTACGTCGACAGGTGATCTTCGAAGAAGAAATTCCTCACTGGTCGGAAAAACAAGATCCAGAATTTGAGGACATCGATAAATTCGTTTCGCTACAAGATACGGTGAAGAAAAAGATCTATGCAACATCACGTATCACACCACGGCTGCTGGTGTCATGGAGGAGCAAATCTATTAAGATATTCGTGTATGCTTATTCCACGAATATTGAATCATTAGGTCAGTATCAATTAGTAATGCGAAGATTGATTGCACCTCAAAACCCTGACCGCTCAGGGGCGCATTCAACTAGGGATGACTCAGTATTAGCTAGTGAGCTACGAAGCAGTCATTCCCACATTGAGGGACACTTCAGTTCCTGGATGCTGTGGGCAAACTTGATCAATTCAGCTCCAGCCCACAACCGTGATCGAATGTTGCAAGCTGAATCTCCTCCTATCGAGTTGTCCAAATACTTTCGCTGGACTGGTGTCTCGGAAGCGGCTCGACTACAATCTGTTCATCGGAGTATGGTTGCTGCCCAAACAAATAATGATGCATGGTGCCGTGATATGACTGATCTTTCGAATGACTTAAACATGGCTCTTAATATCTTGCAAGGAATGAAACAGAAAATAGACAGCATGTCCGCCAGAGGATCGGTGAATTCTGAACTATTTACAGCGATGGAATCGGTTACGCGACCGGAAGAATCAAACCTTAGTCGTGAGATAGCCGAGAAGGTGACTGATTGCGAGGATGTGGATCATGCGGGATGATTATGAAAATAAGCCCGTTGTGTGGAATTATCACATGTACTCTTTTTTTTTTATCAAAATATAACAAATATAACAATGCAACTGTTTTAAACATTCCTTTTATTCATCAAATATACGACTGCTCATGACTTTCATTCAGGAATAATATTGAAATCCATATATTTAGGGTCTTGGTCCAGACCTTTTTCTGCAAGAAAAACGCCCCCAGGTAAGTATCCACAGTATTCGAATATCTGCTTACACTCATAGACTTTGAATGCACTCATAGCTGCACAAACTTCTTTCAAAATGGAGCCAGTCTCTCGGTAATTCCTTCTAAGGTACGCCTTAATTAAGCCAAAGATAATCTCTATAGGGTTAAAAAATGGGCAATATGGTGGTAGAAATATCGGTATGATGCCAATAGAGCGAAAATATCTTATGATATTGGCGTCGCAATGGATGCGAGCACCATCCAAAACCCAAATAGAGTGAAACCCAGGATACCGTTGTACATGGGGATTATTTATAGCAAAGTTTCGACAACATCTGAAAAATTTATGCTGGTTGAATGTTCCTTCCGTCCAGAAACTATCTAGCATACCATTGATTCCTAGAAAACATAAGAAAGAAACCCTAGGCTTTCTACAGAATTCCCCGCGATAAATAAGTTTCTGGCCAACAACTCCGTAGCCTTTTTTGCGCAGCATATCCTTATTGTCAATACTAACCTCGTCTAGGAAAACCAGGTTAAACAAGTCCCATGGAACTGCAAGCATTTCCTTAACAAACCGGACTATCTCATCCTCTCTGATCTGGATAGCCCTTCTTTCGATAGTCTTCCAGGTCAATCCAGATTCATGCAATATTGTGCAAATAGATGACACACTTATCGATAGCAGAAATCGCTGTTGGAATCGCTGTTTCGCTTCGTCCAAAAACAAGAAAGGCTCGTTTTGATATAGGTTGACAAGCCAATCACGCATATCGGTGCTGAATTTCTTAAACACTTGCAGGCGCTGCTTCCTTCGGAAAATTCCATCTCGCTCGTACTTGAAGAACCACTCGTAAATAGTTGATCGGCATTTTCCATAAATGATACTAAGATCCTTCTTCGATATCCCGAGAAAATAATGGCCGTAAAGCGCATGATAAACCGTGTTACTGCTGGCGTGTTGACCACGAATATTCTGAATAATTATGTTAGATTTTGTGTTTGGCTTCATATTAAATAGAGGACAATTTTTAATCAAAAATCTTGTGCGATGGGATCAAGCTAACAAAAAAAACATTATTTATTTGCAAATCCACCTGGTGACAACAGTAATGACAGAACTTTGACATTAACACGTCAAACCACATTGTCGCGACTGAACGTCGGGTCGCAAGTCGCGCTAGCGTGGTCCGGTTTAGTGGCGGCCCGACAAGTCTATTCGATAGAAATTCAGAAGGAGGGCGCAACTACCCGAATTCCTATTTAACTTGCGAAACGCACACTAAAAAAACTTCTCACATTACAGTAAATAAAATTCAGAATCTAAACGCGTAAGAAAACATTATCAGCTAATCTAGACACATCAATTTAGTCTGTTGACATTTCAAAGTATTTAATTCACCATTCTAATGTTTAAAACATCTTATATTCCATGTAATAAGCTCCCTTTTTATCGAAAGTGTTTTTTTTCTTTGAGTGTGCGTAAAACGTAAGTATTGTGAGGTACTTCTGATTAGCGTGTTGTTTTTGTTGTCAATTATTCTTCACAGTCTGAAATCAGTTTTGTCAATTTGCTCCTTGTTATTGTTTTTATCCGGTGAAAATGGACGGGTAAGTTTATTAAAAATTTACTATGAAATTTAAGACAATTAGTTTATCTTAATGTAGGGTTTATTTTTACAGTTCGTACGGACCGGAAGAATACCTTGAGGAAGAAGATGGTTATCAAGACGGCAACCCACTCGAAGGTACCAGCAACATCGACTCCAGTGCTGGTGGAAATGTTGACGATACGGACATGCCATCAGTACATCAGACAGCGACTCAGGAAATGAACTTTGACATTGAGTTTTCTGGATCGGATGATGAAGGAGTGCAGTCAAAATTCTGCTTCAATGGGATCTATGTTCAGCGTTTATATAAATAAAAGCCAGCTGCGGCCAAAGGAAGTAACCCAAACACTTGTGAATGGGAATTCACTCGAGGAGATACTTCAATGCATTTGGAAACAAGCTTGCAAACTGGTACGTCGACAGGTGATCTTCGAAGAAGAAATTCCTCACTGGTCGGAAAAACAAGATCCAGAATTTGAGGACATCGATAAATTCGTTTCGCTACAAGATACGGTGAAGAAAAAGATCTATGCAACATCACGTATCACACCACGGCTGCTGGTGTCATGGAGGAGCAAATCTATTAAGATATTCGTGTATGCTTATTCCACGAATATTGAATCATTAGGTCAGTATCAATTAGTAATGCGAAGATTGATTGCACCTCGAAACCCTGACCGCTCAGGGGCGCATTCAACTAGGGATGACTCAGTATTAGCTAGTGAGCTACGAAGCAGTCATTCCCACATTGAGGGACACTTCAGTTCCTGGATGCTGTGGGCAAACTTGATCAATTCAGCTCCAGCCCACAACCGTGATCGAATGTTGCAAGCTGAATCTCCTCCTATCGAGTTGTCCAAATACTTTCGCTGGACTGGTGTCTCGGAAGCGGCTCGACTACAATCTGTTCATCGGAGTATGGTTGCTGCCCAAACAAATAATGATGCATGGTGCCGTGATATGACTGATCTTTCGAATGACTTAAACATGGCTCTTAATATCTTGCAAGGAATGAAACAGAAAATAGACAGCATGTCCGCCAGAGGATCGGTGAATTCTGAACTATTTACAGCGATGGAATCGGTTACGCGACCGGAAGAATCAAACCTTAGTCGTGAGATAGCCGAGAAGGTGACTGATTGCGAGGATGTGGATCATGCGGGATGATTATGAAAATAAGCCCGTTGTGTGGAATTATCACATGTACTCTTTTTTTTTATCAAAATATAACAAATATAACAATGCAACTGTTTTAAACATTCCTTTTATTCATCAAATATACGACTGCTCATGACTTTCATTCAGGAATAATATTGAAATCCATATATTTAGGGTCTTGGTCCAGACCTTTTTCTGCAAGAAAAACGCCCCCAGGTAAGTATCCACAGTATTCGAATATCTGCTTACACTCATAGACTTTGAATGCACTCATAGCTGCACAAACTTCTTTCAAAATGGAGCCAGTCTCTCGGTAATTCCTTCTAAGGTACGCCTTAATTAAGCCAAAGATAATCTCTATAGGGTTAAAAAATGGGCAATATGGTGGTAGAAATATCGGTATGATGCCAATAGAGCGAAAATATCTTATGATATTGGCGTCGCAATGGATGCGAGCACCATCCAAAACCCAAATAGAGTGAAACCCAGGATACCGTTGTACATGGGGATTATTTATAGCAAAGTTTCGACAACATCTGAAAAATTTATGCTGGTTGAATGTTCCTTCCGTCCAGAAACTATCTAGCATACCATTGATTCCTAGAAAACATAAGAAAGAAACCCTAGGCTTTCTACAGAATTCCCCGCGATAAATAAGTTTCTGGCCAACAACTCCGTAGCCTTTTTTGCGCAGCATATCCTTATTGTCAATACTAACCTCGTCTAGGAAAACCAGGTTAAACAAGTCCCATGGAACTGCAAGCATTTCCTTAACAAACCGGACTATCTCATCCTCTCTGATCTGGATAGCCCTTCTTTCGATAGTCTTCCAGGTCAATCCAGATTCATGCAATATTGTGCAAATAGATGACACACTTATCGATAGCAGAAATCGCTGTTGGAATCGCTGTTTCGCTTCGTCCAAAAACAAGAAAGGCTCGTTTTGATATAGGTTGACAAGCCAATCACGCATATCGGTGCTGAATTTCTTAAACACTTGCAGGCGCTGCTTCCTTCGGAAAATTCCATCTCGCTCGTACTTGAAGAACCACTCGTAAATAGTTGATCGGCATTTTCCATAAATGATACTAAGATCCTTCTTCGATATCCCGAGAAAATAATGGCCGTAAAGCGCATGATAAACCGTGTTACTGCTGGCGTGTTGACCACGAATATTCTGAATAATTATGTTAGATTTTGTGTTTGGCTTCATATTAAATAGAGGACAATTTTTAATCAAAAATCTTGTGCGATGGGATCAAGCTAACAAAAAAAAACATTATTTATTTGCAAATCCACCTGGTGACAACAGTAATGACAGAACTTTGACATTAACACGTCAAACCACATTGTCGCGACTGAACGTCGGGTCGCAAGTCGCGCTAGCGTGGTCCGGTTTAGTGGCGGCCCGACAATTGATCAGTTCACGAAGATTTGCCGCACTCTTCTCTCACCCGTAAGTTTTGACAGTTTTGGGTGGTTTGTTTTGACTCCCATTCGTTGCTATCTCTTTTACTCAGAAGCAAAATGATAGGGAGCAAAAAGTGAGGTTAGCGACCGTGCACTGATCTATAGCGTGTAGGAAGTTAAAGAAAATTAACGAAATGGTTGGTGGGGATCAAGGTGACTACATATAGGTGTTCTAATGTGTCAAATTCATGATTCAGCCATGTTGGATTTTTGTATGGAACAGCGACCGAGTTTGTTTACAATTTGCTCTAAAACCGCACTTTTCCCCCTCGCGACCTCCTCGCCTATTTAGTGACAAAGCTGTATCACCATTTATATACCCACCATGGTGGGGATGTTGTTCATTTGTCAATTTTTAACTCCCAACCTTGTTCCCAACACAGTTTACCATTTTTGGGTACACGCTAACTTCTGCTTACTCACCAGGTGAGTCGATCGTATACTCACTTTCGTCCGATGTATCGAGTTGTCAAAAATTGAGTAAACGAGAAATGTCAATCTGAGTAAAAGCCACTCAGTAAGCAAAATCCTGGACTTGGAAAAAATGCCAGTCAGTAGAGACACATAAAGATAGAGATAGAGATAGAAATAAAAGAGGAAGAAGCCAATTGTCACCTCTTCCTCTTAGAAAAAAAGCTGTTCCCTAAAGGTCCACCCACATTAGATCCGTTTGCGTTGCGTTGACGTAAATTTGACAGTTAGACAATAAGTTTAGCTGTCACTTTGCCGCAACGCGTCCGATCCGGATCTAATGTGCGTGGGCCTTGAGGAAGAGGTGACAATTGGCTTCTTCCTCTTTTATTTCTATCTCTATCTCTATCTTTATCTGTCTCTATCTCTATCTTACGCACATGAAATCGGCCAATCAGGAGCTGGTTCACGTTTGACCTAAGAGGTTCCAATCGAGCAAAGCGGTGCATTCTGACCAGCTGGGTGGCAGCCCTATCTTGTTTGCCTTGCCTTGAAAAGAGCTAACATCGCTGTGGGCCCGCGAATCGTGGGCCCCACTGACAGCTCATAATTTGTTAACAAATCGAAGATTCAAGCCAGAATTTCAAAAAAGGCGTGACTGATATTTTAGATATTCTTAATATTTTTGCTTACATTTTGTGAAAAATAAACTTAGAACTCATAAAATATTATTTTATGATTTTCTACCACGAAGTCAACCATTTATATGGCATAAAAGGGAAAATAATTTCATTTGATAAAAATAAGACAATTTCAGTCACGCCATTTTTGCAGTTCACATTTGAATTGTGACGTTTCAGATGTTAGTTTCAATAACATGGTGGCATGCCACCCAGCTGATTCTGACGGTTCGATTGGAACAACTTTTGACAGACGTCCATACCAAGGTGGCTACATATAGGTGTTCTAATGTGTCAAATTCGTGATTCAGCCATGTTGGATTTTTGTATCGGACAGCGACCGAGTTTGTTTACAATTTGTTCTAAAACCACATTTTTCCCCCCCGCGACCTCCTCGCCTATATAGTGACAAAGCTGGATCACCCTGGGACGGGACTTGACAATCGGGTAGCGATTTCGAGCCAATTTTCTGTCAAATCCGAGCCAGTTTCTGATTGGTCGATTTGACAGTAGCAATCGTGGAATAAAAAGGAAACAGGGATCGTATCAATCTGGCTGGCAGTGATGCCGGAGTCAATGTTGACGTCAGTGGCGTTGTTAATTGTTTATATTTGCGAAAGGAAAGTTGAAAAATCCAGTGCACTGCCTGTTTTAAGCAATGGATATTGTTGTTGGTTTATGGTTGTTTTTATTGTGTTGAACAAAAATGATGTACAAGCTGCTAAACTGCGGTAGAAACTCCGAATAAAATCCAAATTAAAATAGAATAATATTTTACATTCCTGGCATCATTGGTCAACTCCGTCAAACACCACACACAACTTTCCGAAGGGTATTCTTCAAAAACATTAAGAAGAGTGTTCTCGATTGTCAAGTCCCGTCCCGCACGGTGTTTCGCGAAAACCCATTAATGGGTATAAAAATACCCATTACCGCTAAAAGTGCTCCTCCTCATTTAATGGGTAAACTATGGTTTACTCATAAATGGGTAAATGGGTGGTCTGTCAATAAATTGGTGTTTTTTCACCCATTTTCTTATATTATGTTTACCGTAAAATGGGTGAAAAAATACCCATTTTTACAAATGGAGGATGCAAGCGCTCGTTGATATAAAAAAACTTTCTTAAACATTGAAAATAAATGCAGGTGTTCCGCTCAAATTTTACGCGAAATATTATTATACCATATTGGATAATATGTATTGACTTATCCGTAAGCCTCTCCAATGTTTTGGATTCTAACGTTTTCCAGAGATCGTCTATTTTCGCCAAATCAGTGCTAACATTTGAAAACGGCGCAAAAGCCATTTGTAAACAAATGGTTTGTGGGCCCTTTACTCGCTACCCGAAGAACGCCCACGCAAACCAACAGCATCGTCAGGAAGGGGAAAATTTCCCCTACCCGATGTTGCTGTTGTGTCGCGTGGGTGTACTTCAAGTAGTGAGTAAAGGGCCCACAAACCATTTGTTTACAAATGGCTTTTGTGCCGTTTTCAAATGTTAGCACTGAAATATGCTGCGGACAGTAACTGTTGAGTCGGTGACGGAAATGAGACGATAAAATTTCGAAGTGTTTTTTCACCCATTAATGGGTAAAAAATATACCCATTATTCAGCCATGAACTGATTCTTTAAATGGGAATTTTTCACCCATTTTATGATTTCAAAATTCCCCCATTTTTTGACAGCTGCATACATGGTTTGAAAATGGGTATTTTTTACCCATTAATGGGTTTTCACGAAACACCGTGTGGGTATCACCATTTATATACCCACCATGGTCCATACTTTTACTGGTAGGGCTTTACCTTCACGCTAACTTGAAAGTACCCATTAATGGTTGAAAAAGACCCATTTTGAAGAAAAGTGACTTAACTCATTAAATGAGTAAATTTTTTACCCATTAATGAGTATCTGTTACCTATTAATCAGTAATTGTTAATCATTAATGGGTAACAGATACTCATTAATGGGTAAAATTGTTTAATCATTAATGAGTTAAGCCACTTTTCTTCAAAATGGGTCATTTTTACTCATTAATGAGTACTTTCAAGTTAGCGTGTTGATCCTGCACGCTAACTTGGAAGTACCCATTAATGGTTGAAAAAGACCCATTTTGAAGAAAAGTGGCTTAACTCATTAAATGAGTTAATGTTTTATCCATTAATGAGTAATTGTTAATCATTAATGGGTAACAGATACTCTTTAATGGGTAAAATTGTTTTATCATTAATGAGTTAAGCCACTTTTCTTCAAAATGGGTCTTTTTTACTCATTAATGAGGACTTTCAAGTTAGCGTGTGTGCACAAAATAAAATAAGATCCCGTCAACAATAATGGAGTCCGGCAAAGAAAGGCAGTTGAAATTTGTGCCACCAAAATCGTTTGTTCATCAAAGCTTTTGGTATAAATTGGCAGACATTAAACTAAATATTGATAAACTCCAGGATTCGCCGAAGGAAGTGTACGCCGAAAAGAATTATACTGAGTACTCGAGATTGCTCATAGAAGTAGACTGTACTGCATTTAATAGGTAAGCACTGAAACTAATATTCCTACCCCGAAAAGAAATTTTCAAAACATGTATGTAATGAATTATAAAAACATTAAACTCGAAAACAAATGTTTTAGCAAAAAAAAGTTAGTATAAATGCAAATTAAATTTTGAATACATTTTTTTTTTCTATTTGAATGAGTAGCCATCCTTATAAATAATAAAACCAAATAGATACGTAGTGAAACATCTCTCTTGAAAATATTGTTTAGAAAATTTCTTCTAGATTTGTAAACTCTCCAATAAAATCTTATTCATATTTTTTTATATGCAGGGAATTATCAACCTCGTCGAAAAATTCCAAATGTAAAGGTATTCTTTTGAATACAAACACTATTGAGGAGTTTAGAAGCAAAGATAAGAATGATCTTATAAAACGCTTAAGTGATGATTATTTCAACCAATTACTTTCAAAGGATAAACTTGAAAGCAGTTCCGAGCTGTTTTTCTTTCTACTGTTTTCGTTTGCGGTAAATTATTTTAGTTTTAATTGTTGTTTCAAAAATTAATTATATAATATTTCAGGATTTTAAAGCACATAAATATTACTACTGGTTTGCTTTTCCAGCTTTTCGAGATATAATATATAAATGTCGAAGTGAATGCAAATCTGTATCTTCGATTTTCTCGCAAGACTTACTTGAAAAATTTGAATTACAGTTATGTACTTTTCGAAACAAATTTTCTGAACCAGTATTTATTTTCGATTCAAAATCAGATATCATATTGAAATTATCTGATCTTATTCATCATGATAAAAAAGACGAAAATTTCAAAGACCTCGATCTAACTTCGACTTACATTTGTTGTGATGATCGCTCTGTTGATCAAAATCCTTGTTGGTTACTACGACAGTTATTGGGTTATTTGGTATATGTATGGTAAGTATTTTTGTTTCGAAAAGTCAATAAAATAATAGTCACAAGATTAATTACTTCCAGTCCACTACTAGCAAACAAAGAAATCAAATGCATCTGTCTTCGACAAAAGCTACAGACCAGTGTTGTCCTGCTCATAATAATACCTTCTACGGAAACCAACATAGAACATATCCTCTGGACTGGTTGGGAAGCGAATAAAAACGGAAAGCTAGTACCACAATTGGCTGACATGTCCAAAGTTATGGACCCTGAAATGTATGTTGCTAGTTACAGACTATAAGCTGATATCACCTAACATAGATTATCTTGGTATTAAATGTGATACACAAGGTTGCAAATTTTCATTTCCATGTATTTCGGAATAATGAAATCAAAATTAGTTAAGATCACATGTTTTACTTGTAAGTTACAATGAGATTACATAGTAAGCATTGGGCACATAAAACCTGTAAATTTTGCTTTCTAATAGTCATAATCGGCCATTTCATGATCACTGAGTAATCGAGTTAAAATTGCTGATTGCGACCCTCAGGTTTTATGTGTCAAACACATACTTTGCAGCCTTTTGTATCTTATAAATAAAAAAAAAGATCAACATAACATCGAATGATATAATAATTCCGAAAAACATTTTTTTTATCTGAAGTGAGTATTTGCAACCTTGGTAATATTATGTGTGGCAGGATAATGTTTCAAAATGGGATTTATTCTCCTTTTTACGGCTGTGAGACTGCGCCCATTGATTTAAATCACGGCGGCTTTTTGTTCCAGGATTTGCTTCTCAAGCCTCTGCCATAAAACACTGTGTATGGGTCGGGTTACAGCGCGCTTATGAGCGGCACGCTACCACCGTCACCAGATGAGAATTTAACAATACTCATACATGTGATATTTGCAAAGAAAATTTGTCGTATGAGTGCTCATTGCCGACCACGTAATCATATGTATGACAAGTCGGAGTCTGAACGTAGTATTATAACATCAGCTATAGTCTGAACGTATCGTATCACGTATCACGTTCAGACTATACCTGAAATTAATACTACGTTCAAACTCCGACTTGATATCCAAAGTCATACATATGATTTCCGGTGAAAATTTGAAAATGCTCATTGGACGATAGACTATGTTACGTGATATCAGCTATAGTCTGAACGTAGCTATAAATTACGGTTGAAGCAAACTAGTTACATTTATTTTATTTTATTATTTGTTTATTTTTGCATTGCAGCTTAGCTGAAAAATCAATATCTTTGAACCTTACATTAATGAAGTGGAGACTGCTTCCTAGCCTAAATATAGAGATAATAAATCAAATGAAGTATCTTCTGCTTGGTGCCGGTACACTGGGGTGCGGAGTTGCTCGTTCTTTATTGGTAAGTATGATTACAAGGTTACGATAATATACCCATAATCGCATATGAGGGGGTTATAAAGAAAGGGGTGTAAGTGACTTTTATCGAATCTCTTCATCGACTTTCTCTTTCGTTAATAATTCAGCTGCAAACACATTCCTTGATTCGTGTCCCATTCTGGAGGGACCCGTACAGAAGACCGAAAACCAAAAAGGCCGAAAGCCAGAAAGGCTAAAAACCAAAAAGGCCGAAAATTTATCAAAAACTGAATTTGTTGAAAACCGCATCCAAACAATCTGTTAGCATTTCTGCTCGCACAACTAACTCGGCTCGTTAAATGGTTTGCATTCACACAAAAATGAAGCCAAGATGAAATTAGATATAGAGGTGTTCTCACTTGCTGACTTTTTGGGAAAAGCCAGTAAGTGGTAAACTGCGGGTAAGAGAAGGGTAAGGAAATGAGAGGTGCGATAGAGGTGAACGGTTTATTTACGCATACACAACATTCTGATTGGGTAGTGAGTTGCGCAAGCAGTTGAATGTGTGTAACTAGAACGTTCAGCAAAACGGACTAAGAGCAATAGAACGATTTTCAATTTGAGAATACCTCCCATATTGAATTTCATCTTGAACGAAGCCATCATCGTCATTGAAAGCACAAAAATCTGGAAAAGTAAAGCTAACTATCACTTTCTCTCTCAGCGGTGCCGGTGGTGTAGTGGTAAACTTGATTACCTCTCACCCCAGCAGGCCTGGGTTCAATCCCAGTCGGCGCCGCCGGGATGTTCTGAGGCATAACATCTCTGATCACGCCTGAGCATTTCTAGCTCAAATCGTTAAAAAAAATGTCAATTTTGCCTCGACCCCTTCTGATTTGAATGAAACATTGCTCACGTGTTCGCTGCTACTAATGGTTGCATTTTTCATTTAAATATGATTTTTTCCTCCAGAATAACTTTTGAAAAGGGCGTATAAAAAATGGATTATTTTTTTTTTCAAAAAATCATAGCTCGAAAATTATTGATCTGATCAAAATGGCATATGAGAAAAAGTTTTAGGTAGTTAAATTATCTTTGCGGAAAAAAATACACTGAAAGAAAAACTTAGTAAATTAGTATTTAAAAAACGTAAAACGATGATTATCTCAAAACACCCCCCCTTCGATCTTTATAATTTTTTTTTGCAAGAAAACTGATAAAATGCCCTAATATTTGGTGAAGAGTGTATGCTGGTAACTTTCTTAAAAAAAAATTTATAATTTTTGAAATTTTTGTTGGTTTTTACAAATTGGTGAAATTGCATATTTTTTAGTAAAATAGTAATTTATTTGGATTTTACGCATAATTTCCAAAAATATTGCATATAAAAACTTTTTTCCTAAGTCCAGCCGTTCTCAAGTTAATGCAATTAAAAAAAAATAATTATAATAATTTTCTACATTTTGGGCCATTTTCTAATGTTAGTCGTGATGTCCAGCAACGAGATGTTTTTCCATGAATATATATTAAAAAACAAACAATTCATTCTCAGATATGGTAGCTGTCAGACTTACCCGTTTCTATCTAGAGGCAGCGGAAGAGAAGCACGTTGATGTGGTCAAATGAAAGATTTGTTGAGATAAAAAACAGTATATATTTATTATTTTATTTTACAACTCATATTATTTGAATACATTGAATAATTTGGGTGTATCGTTTGAATTAGAGAATATTTTTACTGCAATTTGGTTGTTTGAAACTGGAATATAGCAACGATATTTTTGAGTTCCAGGAATTGGTTTCACTTTCTTAAAAATTGGATCAAATTCCGTGTCAGCCTTTTTGTATTCTTCCGTAGAAACATAAAAAAATGACATTTTTGTTTGAAGATCTTCTTTACGACTATTTGCCCAGTTGTACAGTTGTTAAGGGTTTGTTATAGGGTGCTCGTGTTGCTTAGCTAAACTTGCTCTGGTTGCCATTCTCTTAAGGGTACCGCCAATCGCATCACAATGACCTTTGCCGTGTGAAGTTGCAAAAAAATGCCATTCAATTTCTACATTATGCTTATCTTTAAATCCACAAAAGCTAGTAAATTTTTTTTTATGTTTTTGTATTGTGATGCTGCTCCATCTGACATAAAAATACACTTTTGGACTGTTATTTGCAACTTTAAAAATTCTAATAATTTTGAGATAAACAACTGAACTGCTACTGTGTCATGCTTTGAAATTGATTTAGGTGGAGGTTTACAACACTTGAAATTGTTATCCATCGTAAAAAACTACTTGCTTTTTAACTTGAAACGCTAAGAGAGATGAACTGAATGGAACAGGTGAAGATCGTCCCAATATATATATATATATATATATATATATGTAGCAGAATAATTACAATGTTGACATTATACCTATCTTCATTAGGTACAATTGATTATAGCAAACTTTTTTAAGTGTGAGTGTAAGAAGCCTCCACGGGGTGCCTTTTTATGTAGTTGTGATATCGCGGGATGAGCTCTTAAGGCACAATATGGTATACGTCAGAGAAGTACCTAGAGAATTTATCTCAATTACAGGTTTAATAACATATTTGTTTACCTGTTTATGTTTTGAGCCTCATACACAATTCTATCCAGGTATACAACTAATAGAGGACAGAAAAAAGGCACATGAATAGAAACGGGTAAGTCTGACAGCTACCATATTTGAGAATAAATTGTCTTTTTTTAATATATATTCATGGAAAAACATCTCGTTGCTGGACATCACGACTAACATTAGAAAATGGCCCAAAATGTAGAAAATTATTATAATTATTTTTTTCAATTGCATTAACTTGAGAACGGCTGGACTTAGGAAAAAAGTTTTTATATGCAATATTTTTGGAAATTATGCGTAAAATCCAAATAAATTACTATTTTACTAAAAAATATGCAATTTCACCAATTTGTAAAAACCAACAAAAATTTCAAAAATTATAATTTTTTTTTTAAGAAAGTTACCAGCATACACTCTTCACCAAATATTAGGGCATTTTATCAGTTTTCTTGCAAAAAAAAATTATAAAGATCGAAGGGGGGGTGTTTTGAGATAATCATCGTTTTACGTTTTTTAAATACTAATTTACTAAGTTTTTCTTTCAGTGTATTTTTTTCCGCAAAGATAATTTAACTACCTAAAACTTTTTCTCATATGCCATTTTGATCAGATCAATAATTTTCGAGCTATGATTTTTTGAAAAAAAAAATAATCCATTTTTTATACGCCCTTTTCAAAAGTTACTCTGGAGGAAAAAATCATATTTAAATGAAAAATGCAACCATTAGTAGCAGCGAACACGTGAGAAATGTTTCATTCAAATCGGAAACACTCATGACCAACCGGTTTGCGTTTTGGGCTGGAAATGCTCGCCTTCCTTCGGAAGGGAAGTAAAGCCGTTGGTCCCCGGTTCATGAGTTGATGGGTCGATAGGTAGGGTCCAGGTGTGGGAGCTGCCTTCCTGGCGTCGGTAGTATTGGTGCTCAGCACGGAAAACAAGATCGACGGAAAACAAATCTAGAAAAAAAAAATCACTTTCATTCAGCCTTGCTGCTCTTACAACTGAGTCACCTCGTTGAATTGTCCGCATTCACAAAAACGAAACCATCTTGTTCTTAAACACTCAAACAAACATAAAACTAAAGCTACCCAAATTTTAAGTTTTTTTTTTAATTTTCATTACGGAAATTGAATGGCTATTAAGAAGCTTCCATTATATTTTATTACGAAGATACAGAATAATAATTATTGTAACTTTACTTTAATAATGTAATTTAATTTATTAAAAACAAATTAACAATAGCCCGAATCTGAAAAGCGACAAAGTGGACCACCTTTTGTGTATTTCGGCCTTTTGTGGTTTTAGCCTTTAGTAATTCGGCATTCTGTGATTCGGCCTTTCGTAGTGCTCCCATTCTGGATGCTAGATAAGAACCTCCTTTATCAAACTATGTGGCAGATATAGCGCAAAATCTGTTTATAAAGCTGTGGCTATCAAAAGAGAAAGTCGATGAAGAGACACTTACACCCCTTTCCTTCTAACCCCCTCACATCAGTTCTGTCTTTGCTTTATTTCCGATTGATATGCGTCCATATGCAGTAGTACAATTCGATCAGACTACGGATAACGTTATAATGTTATAATAATTATCGACAAGAAAAATGTCATCATCATGTCATATTTTCAGATACAATTGGAGAAAACAATGTTCTAGTGATGTTTATCAAATGTCCAATCATAACCATATATGGACAACCCTGCAGAACCTTATGACCAAATAAAAAGAGGAATGCTCTTAGCAGTAAGATGTTTTGACCTGCAGTTTGTCTCAACCTGTGAGCTGCTGGTGCAGTTAGTATGTCCTCAATGATGTTCGACATAGGTCGGTTTTTCCGGTTTGCATATCCGTAAGAAAAAGAGCTGATACGATGATTTATGAATTCTCTGTGAAACCCAGTTCTTTTTGCTTTGAGTACCTTCTTAATACCAGTAGGGAAGATTTTGAATCTTGAAGAAAAAAATGCACATTTTGTTCTTTCCTGCCCGCGAGCTCAATGCACTGTCCAATTCGATATCGTTTTGATATATTGAAAGACGAATAGTCCCTCCCCATGGACATGGAGGTTGACGGTACTGAAGCAAAGGGTTATGTTTAATTTCTTTATATTTGCAACGATGATGATTTCCTATAGTGACACATATCACCTTCTTAATGCTTCAGTATGCCTCAAACGATTAATTCTTGGTTGTTAATAGAACTTCCTTGATGAAATCGGCTGATTCATGCAGGCTGAGCAATTCTGTATCAGATTTGTTCTGTATACAGAGGAACTGGGAGGGCTTATTAGAAACTTCTCACCAATAAAGTAATGTTCTTCTAGTAAATTTTGCATATAATTTTATTAATATTTTATTTTATTGAAGCATATTATTTTTGTTGCAATCAATTAGCATTAGCATACGATACAAGAGATTTAATATTACTTGCTCGTTTTTGCATAAAATAATCAATATTTATTTTACTTGTAAATTACCTTCGAAAGTTTTTTTTTCAAGTTTTTTTTCTTTTTTATTTGTGATCTGAAAATTTTCCCAGTTTGGTTAGAAGTTTCGAAGCTAACGCATGTCCACAGGCATAATAGAAAGATAGGCAGAAAAAGTGTATCATGAAGAATGGTTGCATGCACTTGCTATAGATGAGTGATTTTCGGAGTTTTGAATTCGTTAGATGTTGTAGTGGGGATTTGTATTTGTTGGATACGGGAGGAGATTGGAGGGCGGGTGTTTGACGCATAGAGCCTGTCTATTTCGCTTTCAAAGTGTCAGCGGTTTTATGATTCGTGAGCGCTCGCGATTCGTAGAATCGTTGATTGTGACTGCAAGTGGATTTGGGGGGTTTTGTGTGTCGGACGCTTGCTTTTTGGCCTCTTCTTGTGTATAACATGTGCAGAGTATCATTATAGCGTCTAATGGTTTTGAGATTCCTGGTTGCGTGAGATATATTTGTGAGAATATATTTTTGAGATTTTAGTAGTCACGTTTTGTTTGTAGTTTATATTTTATTTATTTCGTGTAATTATGGGAAATAATAGTTATTCAATAATAGATAATTCATCCATATATTCAATAATAAATTTACGAATGACTGTAATTTGGATACCTAACAATTGGGCAAAATCACTAGCAAGAATAGGTTGCGGAGTGTTCGCCTTCGAAAATATCGAAAGATAATAAATTGGAGGCGGATTCTGGTATGGAATTACAGGCTGCTATTTTGAGCAACTTATCGTCATAAAATTAAAAATTACATTTAGGTATTAGTCAAAAAATGTGGATAGTAAGTTAGATATGTTATGGTATGAACTTTTGCAACGGTTTTTAATGGTTTTTTATATTTATTTTTTTTTTAATTTTTTTTATTTATTTTTTTTTAATTTTTTTTAGTTAATTATTCTTGAACGCAGTTAAAACTAGTAGATGAGGAAGAAATATGATTATTAATTTGGTGCAAACACACAAACAAACACACACCCTGATACACAAACACATCATGACATTAGACAAGAAAACATTCAGACATTAAAACTGACGTACGAATGAGAAGAAGACATAGACAAAGACAGACCAGCGATTACCGAACCATAAAGATTTTCAAGAAGATTATGATTAATCAATATCGTGAATCCGGTGTTTAATTGGTCACCATAGACTAATCCGTGCGGCATCGTCGTCACTTGAATTTTTTTCTCATCAACCCCGATCATTGCAATCCTATGAGGATACATCTTGCTCATCTATACTCTGGCAACGTATAAATTTCCTGGCTTAAAATATTCGGAGACTTGAAGAATCAGATTGTCTTACGAAAATGCAGCCATCGTGAATATGATCATATTTTTAATTTTAGCGATATGGTGTGTGTGTGTTTTTTTTTTGCAAGGAGGAAACATTCAAAAAGCCATCGTGCCACCGCTTCACGACTGGGAGCTGACACGGTGTGTGGGATTCTTACCGCACTAAAACCTTCTTGGACGCCTTGTCCTTTTCCCCCGGAACCACTTGTCGTATTACTTCGGATGGGGCTGGGCATTACGCACTTTACCACAGCTAACTGGCGCTTCCAGGTCGCTGATCGTCTCTCCAATTTGTGAGTAATTTAGCTCCCAGCGTCACGGTTATCCCCGATCGTGGATTCAGCCTACTCTGACGGAGAGTTCTCCCGGCTTCCGCTTTCACTTCGCACTTGTGTGAGCACATTACTACTTTCTAGTTGGTCTTCTCCCCATTTTCGCTGCAGCGCTGACATGATCTGCCTTACTGCTCTGCTGACGGCGTTAAAGGTGCCCTCCTCTCGACACATTTCTTCGACGACGTTCTCCGCGCTAAGGGCGAGCATCTCCTCTCGCACAGCATCAAATCTAGGACATTTGAAGACCACGTGCTCTGGTGATTCTTCCACATTCCCACACTCCGGACAGAAGGGTGACGTTGTGTGTCCGAACCGATGCAGGTACTTCCTGAAGCAGCCATGACTAGACAGAAACTGCGTCAAGTGGAAGTTGACTTCTTCATGCTTCCTGTTCACCCAGGTCGAAAGAATCGATATTAGCCTGTGTGTCCATCTACCGTTCTCTGCTGCATCCCACTACTGCTGCCACTTAGCCATCGACACCGTTCTCACCATTTTTCGTACTCCTCTGGTTTCTCTCGTTATATAGCACTCGTAGTCCTCCACCAAGGTGATGCCGATTGGGATCATACCGGCGATAACGCATACTGCCTCACGACTCGCATGGCCATGAGCCGAAACGTACTGCTCAATTTCCTTTAGTTTTGCTTCGTTTTCAGCGCTTCAATCCAGGCTGGACCTCCGTACCTTAGTATCGATTAGGACACACTGGTCAGAAGACGCCTCTTGCTGCTGCTTCTCGCAAGCATATTCGATGTGGCTGTTAAAGTTTAGTTGGTCGTCGATCATCACTCCCAAATACTTCATATCAGCACGCGCTCCGAAACAATGGTGTGCTCTCCAACGGTGATTTCTGCCCGCTGCATTGCTTTGCAGTTACTGACCAACTTCACTTTTGTTTTGTGGTGGGCTCTACAGCTTCGCTCCTTGCCTCGGCCGCCAGCAATACGACATCGTCCGCAAAGCCAACGATCTCAACTCCTTTGGGCAGCGTGAGCGTTAGCACCCCATTGAACATTCCGTTCCACAGCGTGGGACCTAGAATGAAGCCTTGTGGAACTCCCGCCGTGATTCTAAGCGATTTCTGCCCGTGTCTGTTTCGTAGACCAGAACCCGGTTCTGGAAGTAACTACTTAGAATCCTGCAGAGGTAGTCTGGAACCCCTAATTCTATGGAGCGCCTTGGCGATGGCCTCCCAGCTGGCGCTATTGAATGCATTCTTCACATCAATCGTAATCACGGCGCAGTATCTATTTCCTCTCCGCTTCTGTTTGGAAGCTTTCTCGGCTCTGTCAATCACTGTCCGAATTGCATCCAATGTCGATCTTCCTTTACGGAATCCGAACTGCATCTCCGACAACCCGTGTTCACTCTCCGTGCATTTCGTCAGCCTGTTCAGGATGATCCTCTCCAAGAGCTTTCCGACAGTATCCAGCAAGCATATTGACCTATACGATGCAGGATCTCCTAGCGGTTTTCCGGGCTTTGGCAACAGCACAAGCTTTTGTACCTTCCACCTATTAGGGAACTGACCCTCGTCCAGACATTTCTGCAGCACTATCCTGAACATGTCCGGAAACGTCTGGATCGCTGCCAGTCCCGTGGGGAATAACCTTGGAGTGCCCCAGGGAAGTGTATTAGGGTCCCTGTTATTTATTATGTATATTAATGACTTGCGACGTGTTTAACGATCTTGCGACATTAATTTTTTGCAGATGATACTGTGTTATTCATTGCAGCTAAGGATTTAAATGATGCCGTTTTACACTTGAACAAAGATTTGCGTTCTCTAAGTAGATGGTTGAAGTATAAGCAGTTGAAATTGAATACAAGTAAAACTAAATTTTTGGTAATTTCGCGGAATCGAGTAAATGAGAACGTCTCTGTTGTAATTGATGCTAAGACTACCCGAAAAAAAAAATTACAGTGAAATTTTCAGTGGAAACAATGCTCTAACATTAATATTTATTGTCGACAATAAAAATGATTGTTATAATGTTGTACCCTTCCGAAAACGGCAAAAGTGCTACCTAGATGTACAATGAAGGTACATAATAAAATTTTGTTACAATGATTTTTATCGTATTTTTCATTTATTTTATTGTTAACATGATTCGATCATGAACAATAATGAACAACTCTATTACAATAAAAATTGTTGTTACATTAAATATTGATGTGTTTTCATTGTGGGTTACGTCACGAACAATAAAAATAAGTCTAATTGGAGCATGCAGACTATGAGAGGGTCAGCAACACTGCCAATGTAATCAAGATGGGTGCTGCCCGTATGGCTCTGGCTTTGACAGTTCGTTTGGCTGACCGATATCGGACTTGCTCTATTCGTTGCCAAGTCAATTGAACGCCTACGACCAGATCGGTTTGAGTTGAATTCAACTCACCTGCCTCATCTAAATCCCGCTTAATGCAGACCTTTTCCGTGCAGTCAATAATCATACAATAATAATAAAAAAAAATCCACCACTTAAAGATATCAGGAAGGAATTCTCAGGTGGAAGCATATTTCATGGGCGATTCTCTCCAGTCGAATGTATTAACTTATCAACGACGCTCAACCACCAAGGAGGTGTGACCTAGGGAGATCGAGTGCAGGGGAATTGGCCTGCATTTCTCACATGTTCCGGATCTAATCTCAATCCAAAACCAGTAAAAAAAGGACTCACCCGTAACAGACATACTACCCCCTTCCATTCCCGGGGCGATGTTTTATTTTTTGGTTTTTTTTTAAGTCGATAAAGTAGATCTGTCTAGCCAACACATATGATCTAAAGTACACTGTTATTTTTTCTCCTCAATAAATTCGCCACCCAACAGTAAAATAACAATAAAATGTACTGCTATTGAAAAAAAATATATGGGGAAATCACGAAAATTTCATTGTTAAGATACTTAACAACCCCCCTTTTTTATTGTAAATTTTCCATTTACCATGAAATTTACTGTTTAGTACAACATAAATCAAGGTAAATTTATTGTAGACGTAACAATATAAATCATTGTTAAGATAATAATTTTCGTCTTATTGTTACATTGTTTTTTATGTATTTTTGTTGTTATTTTTTTTCGGGTATTGATCGCGCTCGGGAGATTAAATATCTTGGCGTGATTATTGATGACACACTTAAGTTCAACTCTCACATTGACAATGTCATCAAGAAAATTGCCAAGAAGTATGGAATTCTATGTCGACTACGATTTAACTATTGCCAGTAAAATACAGCTATACAAATCAATCATCTCTCCTCATCTAGACTTTTGCCCTTCCATTTTATTCCTGGCCAATGCAACACAAATATCGAGATTACAGCGCTTGCAGAGTAAAATAATACGTTTGATTTTGAGATGCAATAGATTGACTTCCTCAACTTTGATGCTAGACGCCTTACAATGGTTGTCGATGAAGCAACGAATTGTATATTTGACTATGGTGTTCATTTTTAGAGTAGTTAACGGTTTGCTGCCTCGATATTTGTGTGATGGAATTGAAAGAGGAAGTGACTTTCATAGATATAATAGTAGAAACGCGGGTGAAATAAAAACACAACATTGTGCTTCACAAAATTCATTATATTATAAAGGAATAAATGTTTTCAATTCGATGCGTAGATATATCAAACGTTCAGCAACACTTACATAATTTAAAAGACACTGCATTTCACACGTGTCTTTTGAACACCCGAAAAAAAAATAACAACAAAAATACATTAAAAAACAATGTAACAATAAGACGAAAATTATTGTCTTAACAATGATTTATATTGTTATGTCTACAATAAATTTACTATGATTTATGTTGTACTAAACAGTAAATTTCATGGTAAATAGAAAATTTACAATAAAGAAGGGGGGTTGTTAAGTATCTTAACAATGAAATTTTCGAGATTTCCCCATGTAATTTATTTTCAATAACATTATATATTATTGTTATTTTACTGTTGGTTGGCGAATTTATTGATTTAAAAAATAACAGTGTACTTTAGAGTGTATGTGTTGGCTTGACAGATCTACTTTATCGACGCGCTCGATCTCCCTAGGTCACGTCTCCTTGGTGGTTGTGCGGCGTTGATAAGTTAATGCATTCGACTGGAGAGAACAAAATATGCTTCCACCTGAGAGTTCCTTCCTGACATTTTCAAGTGGTGGATTTTTTTATTATTATTGTATGATTATTGACTGCACGGAAAAGGTCTACATTAAGCGGGATTTAGATGAAGCAGGTGAGTTGAATTCAACTCAAACCGATCTGGTCGTAGGCGTTCAATTGACTTGGCAACGATAGAGCAAGTCCGATATCGGTCAGATTTCTGGACTTTCATTTCGCAGTTCAAGTGAGTTGAACGCTGAATTAAACCATCTTAACTCAGCTTTAGAGAGTGTCTAGGATAAGAGATGAGCGGACGCGGACTGGCTGGTTTTGAGCCAAACGAACTGTCAAAGCCAGAGTCATACGAGCAGCGGCTATCTTGATTACATTGGCAGTGTTGCTAACCCTCTCTGCATGCTTCAATCAGATTTATTTTTATTGTTTTATTGTTGAAAACACACCAATATTTAATGTAACAACAATTTTTATTGTAATAGATTTGTTCATTATTGTTCATGATCGAATCATGTTAACAATAAAATAAATGAAAAATACGATAAAAATCATTGTAACAACATTTTATTATGTACATTCATTGTACATCTAGGTAGCAGTTTTGCCGTTTTCGGAAGGGTACAACATTATAACAATCATTTTTATTGTCGACAATAAATATTAATGTTAGAGCATTGTTTCCACTGAAAATTTCACTGTAATTTTTTTTTCGGGCAGTTATCCAGTGATTTTTTTTTATGAATTGACAAATTATGCATCTTGACGAAGTTATCTCTAACGGATTATTGTATATGGATAGCTGTCATAACGACTTTTTTTTAATAATTATTGTAGCATTCCAAACTATATCTGTTCGCCACGATGGTGATGATAGATTTTAAATATTTGATTTAATAGTAGATAAATTAAAAACTAAAAGTAGTCTACAAAGGTTTGAGCCTCGCGCGCGTATTACGGATATAGAAGAGTAAATTTAACAGTTGATAAAAAAAATGCAATTTTGAAGCTTATTTGGAAGATACCTTGAGTTAGTAGTAAGTTTTCTGGCAAATGTTGGGGTTCGTGAGCATTCCTGACATTGCTGAAAATTGTGATAGCATCAGATTGCAGGGTTGCTAGTGTACTAGGGTGCTTTGTTGATTGTTCATTAACTCTTGATTGCTTGTAATACTTATGAATATTTTAGATGGACAAAAAGGCGAGCTAAGAGGTGGACGCCTGAGCTTTTCCACATTTATATCACTGTGAAGCAACTGTAAACTCTAGAGGGAATTTATATCTGTAACTGAAACCAGTTCGATTTTGTTTGCTAACCTGGTTAAAATGCCATATTTAATTATCTTAACGATAAATCGTCCAGCTCAAACCTTTCTAGGGGTAAGACGTGAGACCATCATCATCATCATCATCATCATCAACGCCACGTTGGGAATTCCATCTGGGTCGGGAGCTTTCTTCGCCTTCAACCCTTTCGCTGCTGCTAGGAGTTCCTCATTGGAGGCTTGTTCAACGTTGTCTCCATCTTCCTTGCCATATGGTTTAGGTGGCCAGTTCGTTGGGTCATGCTGTGGGAAAAGTCCCTCCTCGATGACTTTCAGCTTGTTGGGGCACATTTCAACCGACATCGTTGAACCTCTGATGTTCGCCATCGCGACTCGGTATGCGTTGCCCCAGGGGTTGGCATCGGCATCGCGGCACAGTTCCTTGAAGCTGTTTGACTTGCTCAGCTTTATCTTTCGTTTTAGTGCAGCCCTGGTCTCTCGGAACACCACCCTGCGCTCATCTCTGTCTGCTTCCGTTCTTGCTCTCTGAACGCGCCTTCTGGCTAGAAGACAACTAGCACGGAGGGTGCTAATTTCCTCGTTCCACCAGTAAGCTGGACGCCGCCTGTTCGTTGGCTCCAGTTTTCTCGGCATAGTTGTGTCACATGCCCTTGCTAATGATTCGGCCATAATGGATTCCCTACCATCTTTGCGGAACGTGCTGCTGGTTCCTAAATTGGCCAGACTGACGTTCAACTTTGCCAGAGCTTCCAGCAGGCTATACCCTCTTGCGTTGGTACACCTGCTCCCCAATCCACTGCCCAAGCATTGAAATCTCCTGCAATGACGACTGGTTTCCGTCTAATGAGTTCTCCGGTGAGCCCATCTAGCATCTGGTGAAACTGCTCAATTGTCCATCTCGGGGGTGCGTAGCAACTACATACATAGATTCCATTGATTTTGGCGATCACGAAACCTTCGTATGAGCCCGCCACCACTTGTTGAATGGGACACCTGCCCATGACTTGTATGGCCGTCATTCCTGCTCTATCCGCCACCCAGTTACCATTATCGAGAGGGACTCGATATGGCTCTGCAATGATAGCAACATCGCACTTTGTTTCCGTTGTCGACTGCCACAACAGTTGCTGTGTTGTTTTGCAATGATTGAGATTTATTTGGGTTACCTCCATTATTGCTGGCCCACCATCGCCTTCTTGAACTCTGGGCACCTGAAACTTCTCGTCACATGGCTGTTTTCGTCCTCCTTTTTGCAGAGCATGCACCTCGGTTGCTTTGTACAGTCTTTTGCAACGTGCCTCTCCGCATTTCCTTCACAGATCAGATCTGTTAGAGCCTGGTGACCGAAGCCCATGCATTTGTAGCATCTCTCCATTTTCTTAGACTTAGCTTTCAACGGGCACACTGACCACCCAACCTTTATTCGGCCTGTCTTCAGCAGCTCGTTAGCTGCGTCCGAAGAAAGTCGTATCGACGCCGTCTGCGTGCCACTATACGCCTTCCTCAACCGAATTGCCATTGGTACGTCTCCCAGGTTGCATTGCACCTTCCGCGCACTTTTCAACTCGTCTTCCGTTGTGATCTCGTCTAGATCCCTGCACTCGACCACTGACTCCTGGGATAAGGCTCTTACGTTCGCCGTCCCGCCAAGAGATTTTTCGACTAGCTCCTTAAAAGCTGCGCTGGTTACATAGGATCCCTTTTCAGCTCAAATAGCATCTCGCCTTTCTGGGTTCGCCTGGTTTTCACCACGTTCTCGCCTGGTTGTTTCAACTCCGGATCCTCTCTCACTTTCCGGAGGAGTGCTGCGTAAGACGTTTTGTCCTTCACCTCAACAACCAGAGCGTCACCCTTGTTTCTCTCCCTACGAGGCCTAGGCTTCTCCTTGTTCTTCCTGTCTTCCTTCTTCTCTTCCTTCTTCCTCGCTTACTCTTCTTTCTTCCTAACTTCATCTTCCTTCTGTTTTTTTCTTCCTCTTCTTCTGGTTCTTGACTTTACGCCACCCACCATTTTCTCCCATGATGCCTTCGTCGTCATCTCTGCGTTTTTTGGGCTCCTCCTCATCTCTTGGCGTGTCCCTATCTCTCTTTTCAGGACGTGGATTTGTAGGTCCCTTTGGCGTCTCATGTGCTTCAGCCAGTGTTATGCTCTTCTTGGTCTCCAGCAGAGCCTTTTCGGCATTTTCTCCACTCTTGGAATTCTCCATCTGCCACTGTTATGCCGGATTTGATTCCAATCACAAGTTGCTTGATCTCTTTGTGTACGTTGTTTTTATCCTTAACGAACACATAGAGTTCATCGATCTTCCTCCTGACCTCCGTCATTTTGGTTCTGCCAAGTTGCAGTTCTTGAGATTTGCTACTGCTGGATATCGGTGTGAATATCTGGCTGAGCTCAACGCCTGGCTGCTCTCCTTGGGACTTACTGCTGCTGATGGAACTCGCAGTGGCCCCCAGGTTCGACACTGGTGATCTCTGAAATATCTCGCTCCTTGTGAACACGTTCGCTCCTCCGTTTTCACTGCCTGGTGTCTTTCCGTCGTCCTTCATTTTTTTTTTGGTTTTTTTTCATTTTCGTCATTTTTGTTTTCACTCCGATTTTCTCCATTCTGATGGGTCCCCCCTCCGACCAAAGGTAGGTATGAGAAGAAGAAGTCGGAAGATGGAAAGGCGAATTTGGCTGCTGAAGTTCTGGGCGGGATGGCGATGTGTCTGATGGCTGTGAAGACCTCTAGCGCAAACCGGTGGTACTTGGACTCCGGTGCTACGTCTCACATGACCAGTGACAAGAAGCTCCTTAAGAACGTGAACGCAGCGAAGCAGCCGAAAATTTGTCTGGCTGACGGAACCAAAATTAAGTCGAGCGGTGCTGGAAGCGGAAAGGTGGTGTCAGTTACCGGCAAAGGTATTCGGATGGATGTCACTTTGAACGAAGTGTACCATGTCCCTTCGTTGTCAGGAAACCTGCTCTCGGTGAGTGAAATTTGTGATTTGGCTTACAATGTTTTATTCGATCGAGCTGGATGCAAAATTTTGAAAGGTCAGGAAGCTGTGTTGGTGGGCGAGAGGAGTGGTGGCTTATACCGTTTGAAGCAATTTTCTCACCAAGCACTTGTGACCAAGGCTGCGCATCCGGACCTGTGTGAGTACCTGTGGCATCGAAGATTCGGGCATCGTGATCCTGAGGCGGTATCGAAGATAGTGCGTGAAGGATTGGGCTTCGGGCTGAAATTTCAGAAATGTGAAATTCAGTCCATTTGTGGAGTGTGCTGTGAAGGAAAGATGAGCCGTATACCATTTCCAAAATAATCCAGCAGCAAGTCTGAAGCTGTGGGCGATTTAGTGAATTCAGACCTTGGGAGTCCAATGGAGAAGGCAACACCCAGTGGTTACAGGTACTACATGACGATGGTGGACGACTATAGTTGCTAGTTTATTTGTTGAAAGGAAAGTCGGACACTAAACAGAAGAACAGGGAATACTGTGCGTTGGTGAAGAACCAATTTGGGCGTGCTCCGAAAGTTATTAGAACAGACGGAAACGGGGAGTATTCTAGTGCATCTTTAAGGAGCTACCTGGCTGAGAGTATTACTCTGCAGCAAACAGCACCCTATTCACCACAGCAAAATGGGAAGGCGGAACGTAATAACCGGTATGAAGTAGAGATGGTGAGGTGTTTGTTGGCGGAGTCGGGTCTCGACAAGAAATACTCGGGCGAAGCGATTTGTACTGCAAACTATCTGCAGGTGTTCTCGCGAACGATCCTGTCAATGGCACCCGGATCCCGGTGTCCGAGCTTCCGATGCCACATGCCAATTTAACTTTCCGTTCTTTCTCTCTTCGATCTTCCGCAAACTTGGGGCATTCCCGACGAAAGTGGCCCTCTCGCTTGCAATAGTGACATGTTTTCTTTATTTCATGCTTCCCTTTCAAAGCTTTGTCATGTTCTGCAGCATTGTCAGTACGCCTTCTCCACTCGTCAATCAATTTACCTTTGACGAATTCATGATCAAGTTCTTCGTCATTTCTGCTCTCAAGCGCTACGATTAGCGTATCACCCATCGATTCCTAACGCTGTGACAACTCCATCACATTTGCTACATGATCCACCATATTGCCATCTTCTTCTAGTTGCAGCCGCAGCAACATCCGCGATACATGAACTTTATTAACGAGCAACCGCCCACGGTGGAAACTCTCCAAAGATCTCCACATTTCTCGAGCGATTACGGCTTTCATCACATGCGTGAGTTGATTATTCTCTAAAGCAAGGCGCATCTGGCTGGTTCAGCACGTTAAACACTATCTCGTACAATTCCTCCTTTATGAGAATAAGTTCCATCCGAAATTTCCACGTAACATCATTCGTATCACCGAGTTTCTCAATCACGAATTTCGCATCCGCCATTTTGATTTGTTTTGCTTTGCCGGTCTCAAACGAGAAAAAAAACTATTTTTCGCGAAGGTATTCTCCGCGATTTACTTTAACGAGTTCCAAACATCTGAAGTAAAACACAACAGTTAGTAGAGTAAATTAAACTTACAGGTTGAAGGTTCACACATTATAAAAATAACAAAATAGAGATTTGCAGTTCGAGAGCTCTCTGCTGTGTCGCGCACTTTTAGATGAACGCAATTTATAGTTGAGAGTGTACGGGGGGTGTACCGATGTACGCTGTATTTTTCATCATATTCTTGTGTAAAGGGCACCGCCGTCGAGTTTGAGCTTGTGTAAATCCCAGGTTCTATCATATTAAGGAGACTTATAGTAACATTGCTTGACTATCGTGTGTTTTGTGAAACTTAAAATCGCCATCAACGTCACCATCGGGGCTGTTGCAATAACAACGCGATCGTAGCTTGTATGGTGTGATATGAGGGGCTTGGTGGCCTTAGAGCGCCTATTTTTGCTTACTGAGTAGAAAATCATAAGTTTAATCTCAATCCCCTCCACATTCAAGATTAGTTAATCGCTTTATTTGTTAATGTGAATACATTGGAATAACAGCAAATCGATCATTGGTATGTTGTAATAAAAGGCACTAGCCACTAGGCAAACGTTTTTGCTTACTGAGCAGAATACCGTGGGTTCAATCCCAAGCTCCTTCGCGTTGTATGATCGTTAACACATCAATTCAGCTTATCGTTTACCAACACGAACCCTGCTGCATTTGATGCTATTGATTCCTCGTAAATTTCCATAACGAAATCATTGTTATGATTTCATGGAATGGCATTTTTTTTTTGATTTCATGATTGTTTATTCATGAAAATAGAATCGGATTACGGAATTTTGTTGATGAAAAAATTTAGAGCCAATTTAATATAAATGATTGTCCATGCCTGCCCATAGTAACTGAAAAAAAGTTGGAAGGGTTGTATACTATATACGACCGCAGGGTTGGCGTTGGATAACGTCTGTTATGTGTTGTACTTAATTGTGTATATTATATTTTAGGAATATTCCTTAATAACTCTTTTGCGAAAGTTTGGTGGCCCTGAAAAGGGCCATTTTGTTGGGCTGATGTTGTTGACAATGATGGAACGGGCGACCTTGTTGGACGCTTATATAGTAGAACAGAAATAATCAGAGGTGTCAGATACTCGCATACGTACGTTAAACTCTTTCTTGATAATGTTGTGGCCATTTTTCTAACGCGCTCGGCGTAGTTGCCCTTGCGGAGCAGACGGTGAATACGACCGACTGAGAACTGCAGCAGCTGGGCATTCCATGACGGCGGCCCAGTATACCGGAGCACTGGCACCAACGCACTCGGTGTAGTTGCCCTTTCGCCCCCAGGCTCTGCTGCCGCTGCTCTGCTGCCGCTGCTCTGCTGCCGTTGCTCTGCTTCCGCTGCTCTGCTGCTGGGTCGACGATCGGATAGACAATGATGAAACGGGCGACCTTGTTGGACGCTTATATAGTAGAACAGAAAATATCAGAGGTGTCAGATACTCGCATCTGATGTCTCGGTTGGAAAAAGTATAAAAATATAAAAAAATCAATCGATTTTCACCATCTTTAGACAATGGTTTACTTTTAACCATTTTTTAATAGTTTACAGAATGAAATCAATAGTTTTGAAACATTCAGCAAATTGCTAGAAATATTTCCCATCGATTGATGCTATTATCTCGTAAATCTATCGAGAGACGGTTGAGTTATTATCGTTCAAAATCTTTTAATTTTCCGTAACGCATCCAAAATGACTGTTTTCAATTTTGTACCCCCGTATGTTGCCGAAAGACGTTATCCAACGTCAAAAATACGACTGCTGACCGGTTACTTCAAGTCAACAAGAAGTCCGAAATGTGCCAGCAGATCAGCACCAATGATTTCCCCACTAACATCAGCTGTTATGAACCGCCAAGTAAAACGTCGTCTTATGCCAAGGTCCACCGATACAAATTAGCAGCCGTAGCTGTTGATCTTCGTTCCATTGGCTGCACACTCATCTTCAACTGTCAAATTTCTGCAGTAAGCAATTCAATCTCGTCAATTCGAATCATGCTGATCGCATTGGCGGCTGTTTGATCCCTCGCGGGAGTGCTGACTAGAAGAGTCAATCATTTTATCGCCCAATTCAGCCAATTTTGGTAGGCTTCCGTCACTAATGGTCAACACAGTTTTGATATTAGCTGGCATCCGTTGCAGAAAAAGCATTTTTATCAAATTAACATCAATATTCAAACTAGTTGTGATTTCGTTCATCCGAACAAGCAAATTATACCTTAATCTGGTTTGATACCAGATCCGGCACATGGTATATTACGCTCTGATCGATTTTTGCAATTATATGCCATTGGCAAACACGATCTTGGATCTTCCCGGCACAACCCCATGTCCATTCCCGATGTAAATTTTTTGACCGGGAAGCTGCTTAAAATCGAGTTTGACGTATGTTTCGTCGTCGATCAAAGGCAGGCCTTGTGTTTCGTCAAAACACGGTCGTACAAGAGCCTTGTATGGCCACGGAATTCTACTTCATGTGCCGGTTCGGATGTTTACTGGCTTTGTACGACTTGTATCCTTCCCTGGGAAGGATGTTCCGCACCGTTTGAAAGTTGGCGGTGTACCTTTTGGCTACATCTCGGATCAAAAGACCGGGGTTGGCTTTAACGCACCTCAACACCTTGCTAACGATCTCTGGTTCCAGTTTTTTCGTAGGCCCGCTGATTCCTTTCCACATTCAGGGTTTCCTTGTAGGTTTTGAGCACTCGACAAACGGTTGTTTTCGGCATCTTTAGCACTTTAGCCAGCTTGGAACCGGACAACTCCGGATTTTCCAGGTGTCTGTACAAAATATTTTTTTCTTCTTTCGAGTTATATTTGACGTTATTTCTGAACGCAATCGACTACTTTGATCAAACTTGTACCATGAACTTGGTACCTCTCTATAGAAGTGTAAACAAACAACTGTCAAAGTTTTTCGATTTCCTACACTAGAGGCGTGCTAGCGGCGCGCGAGGAGCGTACTAATTTACTTTTAGTCAGCATTTACAGGATATTTCAAGGCTACCCAGGTTTGAGTTGGATCCGCCAATGTTGGTCGGAGTTGGGGCTACTCAGTAGTCAGGTTGACTTCTCAGGGTTGACTGTGTTGGGATTGCCAGGGAGACGGATGAACATCATCGATCGGATTCAGGATTCATTGGACCTTTATCATTCCCAGCTTGGTTTGCTCATTGTGTGGCCTCGCTTTTGACCAATGTGAGCGGGTCCTGCTTGGGTTTAAGTACATAGTTTTGAGGTAGCGAGGTAGGTACTATAGTTACATATGTGTATTATTTAAAATAATTCTATATTTTTTAAACCTTGCTCTGCTGTGCTACGTTACAGAACATTGTAGCGTCTTATATTTTATAGGATGCCATTATTTAGGGTTGTAATCTGATGCTGAATGCGTTGCCATCTGATGCTGAATGCGTACATACATTCATAAGTAAAGAACGTTCGGTCAATCTTTAATTAGAAACCATAAAGAACATTTTCAATCCCAATGCAGAAAGGACAGAAATTTTCCAGAACGTAGAACGTGGTACCTTGTCAGTGGCTTGAACGTGAGGAAGTAATATGAAGATGGGTACCCGTGGTCTACGACACACATTAAACGTCGGGCGACTCGATTTGTGGACCGCATTACATCATTCGAGATAATTTCAATTACTATAAATATAACCATTACATTACAGTTTTATTAACCATATTATTTTACTTTTGTAGAGTGTCCAATATATACAATTATTGTTGAAGTATTGCGCATTTCACACCAAATTGAACTAATCAGCGCGTTTTCACTTATTAAAAAGTGTGATAAAATTGCAAGTTTACGTCTAATCGTCTTGGTGTCTTCGGTGTACTTATTCCTTATGATGCTAGCAATAAGTGCTCTGCAGACATCAAAACGATTTGACGGAAACGTGCACTTTTATCACACTTTTTGCATTTTTGGGACAGTCCAGTTTCCGATGCAATCAGCAATATTATCATTGAAAAATATTGTTTAATGCCCAAATAACCCAGATGTTTCGGTATTATTATTCATTACTAAAACATTCATAACATCTTATGGGGCGCTGTATCAGTCTATGGCACATAAAGTAACATTAAAATATTGTGGGGTAAAGGAAGTTGAAACACAAAAAATAAAATCTTGGTTGTTCGTAATTTGTCATACTTATTTATTATCATATATTGCATTTCACTATATATTTTATAAACACTAAATTTTGCACGTTTATATTTAAAGTATTCTGTATATTCATAAATGTTGGAACGGGAGGGTGAATCATCACTGGACAGTGGAGTGGAGTGTCAACCGGACCCTAATAAAAAACCATACACGAATGATAACCCAAATGATTGAACTATTACACAAATGGTTTGGATTATACCCCGAACACGTCGTTAAGCAAAATAACCATATGAATTTTATTAGGGGCGTCTAGAGGGTAATGTGCACTGTCATCCTAGATAGTTACAGCGGCTATAGAACCAAGCGGCTAAAAATTATGAATACGTGGTACTTGTGCTATTGATGTCTCAGTCGTTTAATCCATGGTAACTGCAGATATTTATTATTTGGAATGATTAAAAAAAACAGTGAAATTGTTCCACAAAACTGAAAATCGTACAGGGGAAAACTTGTCGAAATACGGTCGACCGTATTTCGACAAGTTTTCCCCTGTGCGATTTTCAAAATATGTACTCATGTTTTTCGGTGATGATTGATGAAATCAAACTACGCGAGTATGATATAAAGAAACAAGGGCAAGAAGGTCACCCTAACGATAGTCCATTGATATATGCGATCCTGTGAATATTTTTAGGAGTACACCGAATTGTAAGTTTATAACAATGTCTTCATGGTTCATCATTTAACTTAAAATTAAACCCCAACAAAAACTGTTAATGATTTTTTTTTATTTCATGTCGCACCTACTCTTAAAACATGCTACGGGGCAAGAGTGCCACTATTATGAGGTAAATAGGCCATTCGCCTAAAATTAAGTGAAACAGATTAATGTTTATTTATGAACAACTATTTACTATTCTTTAGCATGCCAGCAAAAGTTTTAATTGTTTATTCAATTGAAATATTGAATTTACAAATATTTTATTGTACAAAACATAAAAACCATGTGCTGTCAAAGAATTCAAATGGAAATCATGTTTGATAGGGGCTGTTCATAAACTACGTAGACAGTTTTTTGAGATTCTTGACCCCCCCCCCCTCCCCCTGCGTAGACAATTGTCCATACAAAAAAAAATTAAATTTGTATGGGCCGTGGATAATTGCCAATTATACAGATATAATTCGATGACTTCCCTGACTTGTGGTTCAGATTTGGCAGTGTCCAGGAATTGATAATGAAGTCGATCTTTGCCATGCCAGTACAGTGTAGTGGATTGCGCAGTGAACCATGTACCAAGTATCAATGGCAAGTGTCAGTATTAACAGCAACTGAACTGGCATAAAAACTATTTCGATGATACGCTCGACGTGAAGGTACTATCAGGAAGTGTTTGAAGTGCAGTGAAAATGCACAGAAAACGGATCACAGTTCCAGTGCCGGCCTATTTTGAGTACAGTCAGGCCGTTAGTAATTACCAGATGTTGGCGAGATCTCATCAATTGGATTTATCACGGTGCTTATCCTTGGAAATTGAAATCAAGCTATGAATTATTGAAATATGTTTTTCGTTTGCTAAATGACTATACATGTTGTGCCATACAATATATGCAATTATTTACTTAATCCTTATCAAATCAACAATATGCGAAGGCAATTAATATGTAGTAAATTCTACTATGCAATAAACTTAGTAAAAACATGTATATTCCATGTCCGCATCGTGCTCTCTTGCCGTGCGGATCTATTTGCTTTTTGCTTAAGGAAGTGTTACTACTACCTAAAGCTACAACAAATTTAAACAGCACTTTTCAGTGCTCAACCTGTAAAAATTTTCTACCTTGTTCAACTCTTATTCCTCTTCGATCCTTGTTTGGACCCTACCCGAGGTAATCCTTCTTGGATACCGATTTGGAAAATTCCTTTTCGATCCTTCAGATTCTTATAGTAATCTGCTTGGAAGTCGATTTGGATAAAAATTTACTGCCGCCATGGCACCTAAACGCAAAAGAAAAGGGCAAACTCTTGACCGCCCTTCTGATGAAATTAATTTGAGTAATCAATTTGATTTGCTCACGGATGATGAGAATGATCCATCATCCAAGAAATATTCTAGTAAGCTTTCCCGGCTTAATGCCAAGAAGGAAAAGTTTCCCCCTATTGTGATAACCACTTCCGATTTCCATGCTCTTCGCATGGAACTTTTGAACTTCGTGAAAGTTAAGTTTTCACTACAAATTGGACGTCGGGGTGAATGCCGTGTATTGGCTGAAACCTTGGACGGATTTAAATGTCTTCTCAAGTATCTTACTGAGAAGAAGCACAAATTTTTTACTTACGACACTAAAACTGAACGTGTGTTCAAGGTTGTCATGAAAGGACTGCCCAGTGGTGAATCCCTGGATCAGATTGAAGATGAACTGGCAAAATTACTTGAAGTTGTGCCACTCCAAGTAATCAAAATGAAAATGAAATCCCGTCTTGGCGATTCGCGCAACGGGATTTCTAATGATTTTTATTTAGTTCACTTCAAGTCTAGTGAACTAAACAACCTTAAGGCCTTAGAAAAAGCTAGCCTTATGCTCCATGTCCGAGTGAAGTGGGAACACTTCAGGAATACTGGAGGAAATTTCCAAAACCTCACTCAGTGCCGTAAGTGCCAGGGATGGGGTCACGGAACTAAAAATTGCTACATGCCAGCTAAATGCATGAATTGTGGTGATTCCTCTCACGCAAAGGACGACTGTCCTGTGAAGGAAGATCCTAAGAAATTTAAATGTTCAAATTGTGGTGAAACCACAAATCCAATTTTTGGGAATGTAAGACTCGTAAAGCGATCCTACTATCTCGTTCTAACCGTCAGGTAGGAAACGCTCAACGTTTCCGACCAGGTACAAATTCCTCTGCTGTTAACAACGTTTTTTTTTAATTCTTTATTTAAGAGATTTTTAGCCTTAGGCTAGTTCATCTCTACTCTGTTAACAACGGTCAGCGAGGAACAAATTCTACATTCGTACCCGTAAGTACAAATATCACCCCTGCTTCAAATGTTTCATCTGTACCTACTCCCCTCGCTGCTAACAATGTTCAGCGAGTTAATGGAGCTACCTATGCTGCTATTGCAGCGGGTAGAAATCAAAATACTAACCAATGTTCTAACGGAAATTTTGACAATTTTGACTTAGGAAACATTACTGCCCCTAAAATGGAATTTCTACAGAATTCATTAATTGACATGATTTTGCTTAAATCTAACTCCATGTTTGATGCTATTCAAACTGGAGTAACATTTTCTAATAATATTGTCATGACTTTAAAATTCAGTAATGGATTTTAAAGCTTAATGCATTTTAAATTGGAATGCTCGATCTCTTAAAGATAATGAAGACGAGCTATTTAACTTTTTGAGAGTTCATAACGTGCATATTGCCGTTATAACTGAAACGTTTCTTAAACCTGACCATAAGGTTAAGAAGGACTCAAATTATTTAATTTATAGAAATGATCGTCTTGATGGACCCTGTGGTGGCGTTGCCATCATTGTTCATAGACGAATCAAACATCAAATTCTTTCTTCATTTGAAACCAAAGTTTTTGAAACTTTGGGAGTTTCTGTTGAAACAAAATTTGGACAACTTACGTTTATAGCTGCCTATTTGCCATTCCAATGCGTGGGTCAGCAAAAGAGTTTTCTCAAGGGTGACCTTCAGAAACTTACTCGTCATAGGTCTAAATTCTTCATTATTGGTGATTGTAATGCGCTCATGGAATAATGCTCAAAGCAATTCCAATGGTAATATTCTGTTTGATGATTGTTCTGCAGGTTATTGCACTATTCAATATCCAAACAGCCCAACATGCTTTTCTTCTGCAAGAAATCCCTCAACTATTGATTTGGTCTTAACTGATTCATGTCAACTTTGTAGCCAATTGGTTACCCATGCTGACTTCTGATCACCTTCCAGTAACTTTTGAAATATCCCAAGAAATAATTTCTAATCCCAACAGCTCTACTTTCAATTACCATAGGGTTGATTGGGAGCAATATCGAACATTTATGGAATATAACTTCGATCCAAACATTCCTTTGCAAACCAAAGATGAAATTAATTATGCTCATGAATCTCTGACTACTTCTATAGTTGAAGCAAGAGCTGCATCAGTACCAAAATGCGAGGTTAAATTCGATTCAATTATAATAGACGACGATCTTCAGCTCTTGATCCGTCTTAAAAATGTCCGTAGGAGACAATATCAAAGAACACGCGATCCTGCCATGAAAGTTATCTGGCGGGATTTGCAAAAACAAATTAAAAAGCGATTCTCTGCCCTGAGGAACAAAACTTTTGAAAATAATGTTTCTACATTAGACCCGAGTTCCAAACCCTTTTGGAAACTCACAAAAATTTTGAAAAAACCTCAAAAGCCAATTCCAGCGCTTAAAGAAGGTGGTAAAATTTTGATCACAAATTTGGAAAAAGCTCAGAAACTTGCTAAGCAATTCGAGAGTTCCCATAATTTCAGTTTGGGTCTTACTAGTCCTATTGAGAATCAGGTTGCTCGGGATTATCTGAATATTTTCTCTCGGGAATTTGGACGAAGTAAGGTCTATAACTAACAAGTTTCATAATATGAAAGCTCCAGGTGATGATGGAATTTTCTATATCCTCATCAAAAAACTCCCAGAGAGTACCTTGTCTTTCTTGGTAAAATTATTTAACAGATGTTTCCATTTGGCATACTTTCCTGATAAATGGAAAAATGCAAAAGTTGTTCCAATTTTTTGAAGCCGGATAAAAATCCAGCTGAAGCTTCTAGCTACCGTCCAATAAGTTTGCTTTCTTCAATAAGTAAACTTTTTGAAAAGATAATTTTGAATAGAATGATGCTTCACATCAATACGAACTCAATTTTTGCAGATGAGCAGTTTGGATTTCGCCATGGGCATTCAACTACTCATCAACTCTTAAGAGTTACCAATTTAATTCGTTCAAACAAATCTGAAGGCCACTCAACTGGAGTTGCTCTTCTAGACATAGAAAAAGCATTTGACAGTGTTTGGCATGAAGGTTTGATTGCTAAATTGAAAAAGTTTAATTTTCCACTTTACATTATGAAATTAGTTCAGAATTATTTAACTGACAGAACTCTGCAGGTAAATTATCAAAATTCCAAATCTAATCGACTACCTGTTAGAGCAGGTGTTCCTCAGGGTAGCATTCTTGGGCCTATATTGTATAACATTTTCACTTCGGACCTCCCTGATTTGCCTCAGGGTTGCCACAAATCTTTGTTCGCTGATGACACAGGCATTTCCGCTAAAGGAAGAAGTCTTCGTGTTATTTGCAGCAGACTGCAGAAAAGTTTAGATATTTTCTCTTCTTATTTACAAAAATGGAAGATTTCTCCCAACGCTTCCAAAACTCAACTTATAATATTTCCACACAAGCCTAGAGCTTCGGTTTTGAAACCTAGTAGTAGTCACATAGTCACTATGAACGGAGTTCCAATTTCCTGGTCAAACCAAGTGAAATATCTTGGATTAATACTTGACCAAAAATTAACTTTTAAAGATCACATTGAGGGCATTCAAGCCAAATGTAACAAATATATAAAATGTTTGTATCCTCTTATAAACAGGAAATCCAAACTTTGCCTGACGAATAAACTTCTAATATTTAAACAAGTTTTTAGACCGGCCATGCTTTACGCTGTGCCAATATGGTCTTGTTGTTGCACTACCAGGAAAAAAGCACTTCAAAGGATTCAGAACAAAGTTCTGAAGATGATTTTGAAGTTGCCTCCCTGGTACAGTACTACCGAAGTACATAGAGTTTCGAATGTTGAGACTTTAGCACAAATGTCCAACAAAATAATTAATAATTTCCGGCAAAAATCGTTACAATCCTCAATTGCAACAATTAATTCCCTTTATACTTAGATAAGATTTAGTTTTAGTTTTTTAGTTTTAAGATATCAATTGTTATACTGACATGCAGGTTTAAAAAACCTGTTTAAAATACTGAATTGCCAAGACAGGAACAATGTAAAAACACTTAGATATATATCATAACAATTAAGGCTGGTAAGTTACTATAGTAACTGGAGCACCTAGGTTAAAAATGAAATGTAATTTATTTTGAATTTGGAACAAATAAAGAGTTAAAAAAAATGTATATTCCATCGTCAATTCTACTATTTAATTAACGACGTATGCACAGCAAAATCGTCATAACATATAGTAAAAATTACCCCAAAATACGGCAGAAATCTGAATAGTATAAATTACTACGATTTCAGTTGTAGCAAGCAAACAATATATTCAGTAAAAAACGTAGGTGTGTTGCATTTGACGGATTTCACGCCAACTCGTCTTCGGAGTTGGCAGCACCCTCTCAGAACCTTATGAAACTTTGTGGGTGTGGAGACTTAGCAATTCTAAGCAACTTTGCGTACTTATTTTTTTCAAAATTTATCTCGCCTAACATTTGATAAGGGTCAAAGTTTTTTATCGTTTGTTTTTTCAAATCGATATAGCTTAAAAATGACAAGCCCTACAAAATAGTGATGTATGGCGAACTTTTAGCAAATAATCTGAAATTTTATAAAAAAATTTAAATAAATTAAAAAATTGGTTTCTACACTCTAAAAAAATATATTTAAAAATTAAAAGTCATTTTCCCAAAAATGGTACCCCTCAGATTTGCTTGATATTTTTTCTCATGAAAGGCAATATAATTACCTAACTTTTCTTCATACATCGCAAAGTGGGCGCTTTTAAGAAAAAAAAGTTGTTCGAACAACAACTTTTTCATGTTAATTTTTTTTTAGCGTGTTTCACTCAAAGTCGAATAGTAATACGCGCACAACCTTATTAAAATCCGTTGAAACTTAATGAGCATAAAGATTTTGACCTTTTGATAATCTGGGCGTGCTTAAAACAAAAATCTAGCCTAACATTTGAAAGGGCCTAATACAGAGGATTTTCCTGCATTTCGAATGGTGTTTTAATAAATGAAAACTCTAGTGTTTTTGTTTAGTGCATAATTTATTTTCCTATAATTCTCCATACATAATTTGAGTTTTTCATTGATTATTAGTCTATCGGAAACAGAGTGAAATTTTTCGGAGTTTCCTTTGAATGTGAAAATCGCTTAGTAGAAATTATGTTTTGAGAAATAGGTACAAAACAATGAAATTTTTGTGTACCAGGTATAGTTTTTACATGACTGAACAGCTCCTTGAGTTCATCGGACATCTTTGTGTATTGATCATTTGATATGAAGCAGAAGTTCAATTTTGTTATGCTTGTATCTGTTTGTTTAACTGCCCAGTCATACAGTTCTTGTGGAGTTGTGATTGTGTTTCCATACGAGCAAGACTTGCTCTCTTTGCCATTCGTTTGAGAGTTCCTCCAATTGCGTCACATGGGCCTTTCCCATGAGACGTTGCGAAGAAGTGCCATTCTGCTTCCAATCCATACTTGGACTTGAAGTTGCACAAACTGGCAAAATTCTTTTTATTTTTGTAATGAGCCGCTGCTCCATCTGACATGAAAGTAATTTTTGTGAAACTAATAGATTGTTTAATGAAATCTAACAATTTTGATATAAATAATTGAACTGCTATTGTATCATGGGTCAATACTTCTGAAATAATAATAAAGCTTAAATTTTCCAACTTGTTTTCTTTTATGTAGTAAATTTCGAAAGGATGTATCGTAGCTTGATTATTGTTCCAATGATACCCCTGTGCTGAGTTTTGAATAATAAATGAATAATTTTCAGAAAAGTCGCAAATCACTAAAATTTCACCGTTTTGAAGAGAATTTTTTTTATTACTTAGGTAAGATGATTGCTCTTTATGAATAAAATCATGGGTTATGAGCTTTTCAACTTTTTCCGTCAAATATTGAACAAACTCATCTGCAGGTTTAATAATAGTTTCCAAATTACAACGGTCGGTAGTCAACCACTGTTGAAATAAAACTTCTTCCATATCATCTGCTTCTAATACTGATGTAAGTTCCCTCACGATACTATCTGTGGAAATGCATTCTTCACATGTACGATAAAAACAATCTATGGTTCTAATAGGACTACTGCAAAGTATTTTGTCTGCAATTTCTTTATATGAATCAAATTTTACACTATTAATAATCAATTTAACATTTTCATGTATAGTACAGACACATACATTATGTGTACCTGTACTATCCAACAGTATGCAATGATTTGGTCGGAGCTGAGTGAACGAAGTAAATCCGATTTTAACACTTTTGTATTTCTCTTCAAAAATCATAAAAGCCTCTTTAAGAGACATCATCAATAAACGTTTCTGAACATGCTCTTTATATCCATTTCGATATTCAGAAACATAATCATTACTTCCTGGCATAGGCCTACTAATATCATCACTGTCAAAGAAATTTAAAACAATTTGTTTTTCAGTATCATTAAATCCATGACCACTTCTTGCTTTCTTACTACAAAGAATACCTTGTTCTCTGACTAGCCTTTTCATCTGTTTCACTGTATGATGGGGTGCATTAAACTCATTAACTATTTGATTCACTGACCATGATTTAGGGAGCACTGATAACACTTTTAATTTGTCATTTGTACTCGTAGAAGGCAAATTAAATTTCTCCTTTAACTGCATGATCATTTCGTCAAAATCATTTGATTTGTTGACATCGTCTGAATCCATCCCAAATATATTTTTACGCACTGCCTTTGTGATCTCTGCAGATTTTTGAACACGATAATTCATACTTCTCATACTTCTCGATGAAATTGGTGATAACTGTAAGGTTGAAGCTATACAATTGAATTGTTCCACATTATATGGACCTTGGATCTGATCCGCTGATGGGATTGATTCTAGCGATGGATCTGTATCTGTAAAATTAAAGAAAAGAAAAAAAAAATATTACCACACATTAATATATAACGCTGTTAAGGTGATAGTACCATGAACGGGGGTGGTTTTGATAATAGGGGTAACTTTGGTAATGCAGCTAAGCCAAAAATTTATGACTTAAGGCACATCGTACGCAATATTTTGGATAGGAAACCGATGTTCCCTTCCAAAATAATGAATACGAAGAGCATTAAGTCATAACTTTTTGGATTAGCTGCATTATCAAAGTTACCTCCATTATCAAAGACATCCCCGTTTACGGTACATCGAAGCCGCATCTGAATTTTCCCCATGTTTGGAGCACGAGCTGCATAAACCGCATATCGTACAGTCGTGAAAATTTGATAGATTGTTCACCGAGGTTGGCCTACCAATCGATCAAATTTGTACGATAAGCGGTTCATCCAGCTCGTGCTCTAAAAAAATGTTGAAAATGAAGTTGTATCTTCGATGTACAATCCTTAAACCACACAGTTGAAACAGTTAAAGTTATTATTATTTACCTAGTGTATCATCAAATTCCTGATGTTCTGATTGCTGATGACTTGTTGATGGTTGCGGCTCTTCAAACTTCCGAGCATGGCTTGATTCTTTTCCATCCGATCGCCTCTTTTTCGGGAGAGGTGTCCTATTGTGCACTAAAATTCCACGACACGATTCACAAATACGCATTGTTACATCCAATTGATGATCAAAGCCCCATGAATGTATTTTCTCTATGAGACTTGATGATAAATTACGTAAATTATTGCGGCTGCAATTGGGATTGTTTATGTTGGCACTACATTGCACCCTTTTAATAATCAATTCAGCAGATTTTTCCATTGTTGTATATATAAACACTTTTTCGTTTCAACAACTATGCAGCACTACACTTTCAACAACTATGCACTACAGCAACTATGAGCATTGTTGTGATATCACCAAACTTAAATATTAGATTATGTCGGTAGAAACAGACTGCGGTGCTTTAAGTTTATACCTTATATCTCTCATGTGACTATCTGCGTTGTTATATAACTGCTATATAGCAGGTAACTTAACGATTATTTTAGGCATGCCTTAAATAATCGTTAAGTTACCTGCGCTATTATATGTATTCACTTGAGAGATGAGGTATAAACATATATGCATATTGCTTACTAATGGACACACCTAATACATAAAAATAAATGAATGATTATTTTTCTAATTAAATTAATCACAAATACATGAATTGAAATCTTTTCATGAATAAAACATACTAAGTGATTTTTACTTAGTTTACCTGTTGATTTGGAACAATTTGAGGGTGGTTTTATAGAAGTTGGATAGAGTGTATGCATATATTATAATACAATCCATCACAGGAAAGTGCAAACCATGCTGAGATGGCTGTTCCTCATTAGAACGTTTTGTTCTGAACTCTTATTGGACGATTTGCAGGTAACTTCTCTGTACCCTTTTCAAATGTTAGGCTAGATTTCGCCCAGATTATCGAAAAGTATACCCATAAAGTTTAATCGAATTTTAATAAGGTTGTGCGCGTATTACTATTCGACTTTGAGTGAAACACGCTAAAAAAAAATTAACATGAAAAAGTTGTTGTTCGAACAACTTTTTTTCCTTAAAAGCGCCCACTTTGCGATGTATGAAGAAAAGTTAGGTAATTATATTGCCTTTCATGAGAAAAAATATCAAGCAAATCTGAGGGGTACCATTTTTGGGAAAATGACTTTTAATTTTTAAATATATTTTTTTAGAGTGTAGAAACCAATTTTTTAATTTATTTAATTTTTTTTATAAAATTTCAGATTATTTGCTAAAAGTTCGCCATACATCACTTTTTTGTAGGGCTTGTCATTTTTAAGCTATATCGATTTGAAAAAAAAATCGACAAAAAACTTTGACCCTTATCAAATGTTAGGCGAGATAAATTTTGAAAAAAATAAGTACGCAAAGTTGCTTAAAATTGCTAAGTCTCCACACCCACAAAGTTCCATAAGGTTCTGAGAGGGTGCTGCCAACCACTGGATGAGTTGGCGTGAAATCCGTCATTTAATTTATCCTGCTGATATGGTAACAACTACCATGGTATTCGAATCAGGGAGTTGTAATCATTTTTGTCTTCAATTAAAATGAAATGTTAGGAAACATTTTTCGACAACACCTAAATACTAGATTTTTCAACTATGTAGGGCAAAATGCTCCATCTATCATGTAATATGCCCACACCAAAGGGATAGTATGCTCTATACTAAAATGAAAGTATGCCATATAACAAAGGTGTGACGTGCCCCAGAGCGTCATAATATTAGATCAAGAGCAAATTTTCATTATGTCGTAAGTAACATTCGCACCAATCCGAGAAAAATAAAGTTTTGTTTTGATGACCGAAAAGTTATTCCTATTTCCAAGTAAACACATATAATCTCATAGTGATAGCAATGTTTAACATATTTAGCAGGGTTTTAATCATACAAATGCAAATCGCTAGCTTTCATGCTAAAAATACTGGTTTTTGAGTCAAAAGTTATTATACGTCGTTTGGTGGCCCCTATTGTTACTTAAGTCAAAGTGTATTTACCAGGATATTCGGGAGAATTATCAATTACGTCTCCTTACGTGCAGCCCATTCATCATTTTAGGACCACCGAAATCATTTTAGCAACAAACAGTTCGATTTATTCACTTTAATAATGAGAAAGCGAAACGACGAACGTACACTTTTCACGGGTTTCTCAGCGCTGTTACTTAAGTCAAACGGCATCTCCATAGAAATTGGGTGACTTAAGTAACATCGAAAACTATTTTGATAGGAAGGTGATTACGTCAAAAAGCAATTTGACTGGTAAATAAATTTAAAAATGGGATTTGATCCTATATTCGGACAGTATATAATGTAATAGCAGGAGAATCGATTGACACTGATAGCTCGACTTTGTTTACCTTTGTTACATTCGACGTAATGAAAATTTGCTCTTGAGATATCTTATACTGCACAAAAATGGAATAAATACCTTCTTATACCCCGTTCACATTACACCGTATATCACGTGATATACGTTGTCTTGCAATGAGCACTCATACATCTAGTTTTCACTGGAAATCATATGTATGAGTGCTCATTGCAAGACAGCCTATATTACGTGATATAGACTGTAATGTGAACGGGGTATAATATATCAGGAATAACATTTGATACCGGCACAAAAGCTTTTGTAAACAAACTTTCTAAGGCCCTTTACACGCGAACCAAAGTACGCCCACGCAAACCAACAACATCATCGGATAGGGGTAACTATAACCTTTCCAAAAGTGGTATTGGTTTGTGTAGGCGTAGTTTGATTCGCGTGTAAAGGGCCTTAGAAAGTTTGTTTACAAATGCTTTTGAGCCGTTATCAAATGTTATGCCTGATATGCTTACCAATATGACGTAAAAAAATTCCATCACAAGGATGCTTTCAGGATTTTGTTTTAATTATTGATTTGCGACACTTGGGGGGAGGTAGCTCATCGATTCTTCCGGTTCGCCTCCTAGCATCGTGCTATAAGGTACCAGGCGATAACCAGGGTAGTCGATCGATAGCTCGATGACGTCATTTCGTTGGCGTCTGCAATGGGAAATTCTCATAGCAGGCGTTGACGATGGGACGTTGTCGAGTTGTTGAATAGCAACTATCGTGGTAACTCACCGATTACCTGTCGATCTACCAAATTTGGAAAGACGTCTGCATTGAATTGTCTCATATAATAATATTCCGCCCACTATATCACAAGAAATTGCGAGTAGCTGAGTGGAATGGAGATAAGTTAAGCATTGGGTACAGGACCAAGTCTCCCCTGGGTGGTGCCAGAAGATGAGCGCAATAGAATCATCAAGTTGCCATAAGGCACGGAATGAGACTATTGCATGGCTGGGTAGTCAAAGTCTTCCATTCGTTAGTCATTTCAGGTGGATTAGAACAGGTTTAGGTTTAGGGTGGGCGTTGGCCAGATTTGGATTTTTCAGATATAATCCTAAATAGGACCTAGATTATTTAATACACTAGTAACCTCAACTTCTGTCACAATGTTTCATTGTGACTAATCAGCGCTCAATGGGTAAAATATCAAAATTGCGGTAAATTTGAAAAAAAAGGTAACTTGGTGTGTAGAGCGCACTGCCCATTGGACGATTCTGAAGCCTGACCAAGTGAGTGGGCTACGGGTTTATTTGATTGTACGTCATTTCCAAGTTATATATAGATACATTCATACCATTGGCATTTTGTATTTGAGATAAGACAGAGACAGGATGCGGAGGGCCTGCTTAGGGTAGGGGGAGCGTAACCCATGTTATGGCTTCCATTTATTAAATAGTTCAGATAGGCTGGAAATGATAGGTTCATGGTGAGAAAATGTACCATATGGTGCCCGTTCACTGATCAAAATTATATTCAAATCGTCAGGCCCTGCCCTGGAATAAGGGGATTGACGATGATTTGTCAAGTTTCATTTTGCATTTGCATATAATTGTAAGTTTAGGTTTGCTTTTGTAATTGTTAGATAGATAGTTTGCCTCAATTGAAACATTGAGTTGTATAAACTTGACGAATCATACCTCTAAATAGTAGTAATTACAGTGCCGCATTATCTAACAACCACTGCCTGCAACTAATGTTGAGGGGTCGGCAGGGCTGATTACGGATCAAAACTAACATAACTCTTACACTGAAATGATCCCGAAACTAACGCTCATTCATTGCACTTTGAGTCATAAAGTAGTTTTATTTATTTTCCTACTAATCTATCTACACACTTAGTTTTTTCTACCGAGCTCGGCGGGGAGGGGGTTTCGCTGAGATCTCGGCGGGAGTGACATTTGATTGCTGAGTCTCGGATAATGCCTTTTCTAATAATCTGCCTACGTTTCTTTTCTTTGTTATCTACTTTATCCCCTTTTATTTTTCTGCTCTTCTTTCCTCTTCTCTTCTTTTGTTTTGTTTGTTTACATATAACTAATACTAATACCTCCTTGTTTTCTCTCTAATTTGTCTACTATGTCCCACCATCACGATGAGAGATGAGCTACCGTACATGGTACACGCTCATATACACTCCCAAAATAGTATGCCGCAAGTAAGTATATCACAGAGGCAACTAAAGATCCAGAAACGCCGATAACGCTGAAGATAATGAGCTGTGGTGATTTATATTACTATATAGTATTATTTATTTATACTAACCTAAACACAACGTGGGGTGACCACAATCCAAACGATCACTAACCAAAATAATAGACTTATCTTGTTTCAGAAGGCGTAATTTCGTTTAGTTCTGTTTCTCTCTTTTCAGCAAAACAACAACAAAAAACCTCTATAACTCTTCTCAATTCTTTTAATCTCCTACTATCCCCTATAAATGTATCGGAAACTAGTGGGACTGTCTGTGTAAACAGAAACAGGCCTGCTAGTGGAAGAAGGTCGTTATGCTATACGGTCTAGCATAGGCCTACGGCCAGGTTTCAGTAGGTACACACTCGCTTAACGGCAGATTGGTTTACAGTGGTCGACCAGGGTGTGTGCTGATAAATTACAATTACAATTACAATTATTGATTTGCGACACTTGATAGCCCATCAGTTTTGCATTTAAATTGATCCTGGATTCGTATAAATGCAAAGGGGTGTTTTGCCTCGATGGGGCGTTTTATACTACCCTACTTAACTCTTTATTAAATTAAATGGTACACATGGTAAGTTAAGTGATCTATTATTCATTCTTTGTATGTATAAACAATTTATGTGTTTGTGCAAATCCGTATAGGTGAAGCGTGCTTATTATGACGAAAATTTGACCAAAAACCCTATATATTTTGACAGAACTGTTTACACTCAATTTTGTTTTACGCGATTTTCATTTAGGATTAATACAGACATTTAAGTACCACTATATTTGTTGATTTTTTGTTTTATTTTTCTGAAACAAGTCGAACTAAATTTGGGTATGAATTTGAGATCACACAATCAAAAATATGGACGAAATGAAATCTGGTAAAGACAAAATTCTCGCGTCACTTTTCAAATAGACCAATCTACATTGATCGATTATATTAATCTACTCTCTCTTTCGTTAATAACTTGGCATAATTGCAGCCTTATTTTTTCTACATAGTCTGTTAAAATAAAGTATTATTAACCTCATTAGATGATAAGAACAGCTGAACATGTTTTTGAGCCGAGTTATTAACAAAAGAAAGAGTCGATGAAGATAATTGATCAATGTAGATTGGTCTATTTGAAAGGTGACGCGAGAATTGAGTGTATGTGTGCATGGTTGTTCAACTCCTTTTTCAATACGTATTGCTTGATTTAATATTGATTTTCTTTCTAGGCATGGGGAGCTCAATATATTTCATTTGTAGACTGTGGCAAGGTTTCATTATCCAATCCAGTTCGTCAAAGTTTATATTTATATGAAGATGCTATTGATGGTGGAAAACCCAAGGCTCTAACAGCTGCCAAGAGATTGAAGCAGATTAACCCATGCGTTGTAAGTGACTATGCTACATTATTCCAAATGATTAACGACATTTGGGTTAATGTAACACAACCGTTGTAATTATATTACATTTAAGTTTTACTTAATACACTATTCTTTATGTAGTTTCAAAACATCTGATCTTGTTGGCTCACAAAGAGCTGTACACACGATAAATATTGTTATTTCTGAAATACAATAAAGTGTTATAAATCTGCGCAGTTTTTAAAATTTTCAAAATAATTATGAATTGTATAAATATAATTTGAATAGAATTGGACATGTATGTACACGGCCAACCAGAACGACTCAGCGACTAAATTCAATTGACTCAGAGCATTTTCTTTCCATACGAAATTTATTCATACCGTATTTGAGAAAACCTGCAGGAACTCATAGCAAATGAGTAACTGCAGGTTTTCCAAAATATGAGTAAATTTCGTATGGAAAAAAAATGCTCTGAGTTAATTGAATTCAGTCGCTGAGTCGTTCTGGTTGGCCGTGTAGGTATTAACCACTTGTGTATGGGAAAAATGGAAATCTAGGTAAAATCGCAATATACTGTACATTTTTTGCGAAATGCGCGGAATTAGGCACTGCGCAGAACTATGGCACTTTACGGTATTTAGTTTAGAGTAAATTTTCAATATTAGATCCTTTTATACTGGTGTAGTGCACGCGTTGAAAAATTTATTTCTCGCGATTCCTAAACCGTGGACCCCCAGTAATCTGACCGTTTTTAATCTGAACACTTGGTTCAAACTAGAAATACTCAGAGGGAGAGATAGGCGGAGAAAACAAAATACAATTCGGCAGCAGGGATTTGTTCCTAAATTATCTTGCAACCCTTGCTAGAAGCTAGTATTTCAAATGACTTTTATTTTTGATTCGATTTACGTGCAAAATAACAATTGATTGCATCGCAATATTTTGCACATTTCTTGTTGCCATTCATTAACCAACGAAGATCAACGAAGATAGAGTTAGAATATTGTTTATGGTTCCAAAAACTAGTTGAATTTGAGAAGCACACAAAACATAAAGGTGATTGAATTTCTGTTCGATTGCAATACTCTCATTTCCGTTTAAGACGCAAAAGATCCAAATTGAAATAAACTTTTGCTCAACTAGTTGATTGGTACATGTTTTCAAAGCGTTCCCCAATAAACAAATACCATAAACGAACTTTATCCCGGATGGGTAAACTATCCCACAAATGGTTTGGATGATACACGTCGTTAAGCTCTCTTTTATGGTCATTTTAATTAGTATTATTAAGAACAGCTGTAGATTCATCTAAATTACCGTTGGAGACGAACCAGCCCAGGGCTGAAAGTCTCCTTAATAAAGATATAAAAAAATCTTAATTACCGGCCGCGAATGGAAAATCCACGCTCCTCTCAACAAGATCTGAAACAGCTTGCTTCGAATATTTACTCCAGCACTTCAATTTTACAAAATTATCGTTATCGTTAACATGGTATAAGACATTAATCATGATCGGTTATTTTCAAATCCCTCCCCTTGGCTAGTTTTTACACCTTGCTGTTAGTGGGCGGGCTTAATTTCATGCTTTATAGTGGAGTGTTGGAGACAGTAGGTTTATGGCCAGCGTTGCTGGCTCATGCCGCGATAGAATGGCGCCATGGGCAGGCAATGGAGATTACTAAGCTTCTCCTCTCTGATGAACCACTGCATGAGAAAACCAAAAATCTAGTCCAGAAGTGATAGTATCACACTTGTTACTCCTTTGTTTGAAAGCCACGTTTTAGTACGCTTACGTATATGTACTGACGTTGGGTGCGATACTGGCAGGTTTTGCCGCAAATCACTCTTATTTTCACCATAGCCGGTCGAACTCCAGACGAAACTAGAACCGCACTACCGTTCATACTGGCGACAACGCTCTGATAAGACAACGAAACCTTACCCCCAGCTCCTCCCCTGATCCTATCCTTCGACAATGTACCTCTCTAACCTCGAGTAAGCCGCGAGTATTCGGCCCAACTCCTACTAGACATAGAATTAAGTGAATTTTGTTACAAACAAAGAACAATGAACTTTCGGCTCCGTAAAGCTAACGCGATTGAGCCTTCCAAATAAACGAACTAGATAAAAAAAATTATTTTCTTTAATTTAAATTTCACACATTTTTCTTCCGTTGAAAATGAATACTGTTTGACAATAATAAACTTTTCGTGTTGAGGCTTAAAAGGCTGCCCGAAAAAAAAATTACAGTGAAATTTTCAGTGGAAACAATGCTCTAACATTAATATTTATTGTCGACAATAAAAATGATTGTTATAATGTTGTACTCTTCCGAAAACGGCAAAACTGCTACCTAGCTGTACAATGATAATAATAAAATGTTGTTACAATGATTTTTATTGTATTTTTCTTTTATTTTATTGTTAACATGATTCGATCACAACGGCGCCGGTGGTGTTGTGGTAAGCGTGATTACCTCTCACCCCAGCAGGTCTGGGTTCAATCCCAGTCGGCGCCGCCGGGATGTTCTGAGGCATAACATCTCTGATTACGCCTTCCTTCGGATGGGAAGTAAAGCCGTTGGTCCCCGGTTCATGAGTTGATGGGTCGATAGGTAGGGTCCAGGTGTGGGAGCTGCCTTCCTGGCACGTCGGTAGTATTGGTGCTCAGCACGGAAAACAAGATCGACGAAAAAACAAACCAAAGGAAAAAAAAAAATGATTCGACCACGAACAATAATGAACAACTCTCTTACAATAAAAATTGTTGTTACATTAAATATTGGTGTGTTTTCATTGTGGGTTACTTCACGAACAATAAAAATAAATCTGATTGAAGCATGCAGACTATGAGAGGGTCAGCAACACTGCCAATGTAATCAAGATAGGCGCTGCTCGTATGGCTCTTGCTTTGACAGTTCGTTTGGCTCTATTCGTTGCCAAGTCAATTGAACGCCTACGACCAGATCGGTTTGAGTTGAACTCAACTCTTCTGCCTCATCTAAATCCCGCTTATGCAGACCTTTTCCGTGCAGTCAATAATCATACAATAATAATAAAAAAACCCCACTTGAAGATGTCAGGAAATAACTCTCAGGTGGAAGCATATTTCATGGGTGATTCTCTCCAGTTGAATGCATTAACTTATCAACGACGCTCAACCACCAAGGAGACGTGACCTAGAGAGATCGAGTGCAGGGGAGTTGGCCTCCATTTCTCACAAGTTCCGGATCGAATCTCAATCCATAACCAGTAAAAAAGGACTCACCCGTAACACCCCCTTCCCTTCCCGGGGCGATGTTTTATTTTTTCGATTTATTTTTAAAGTCGATAAAGTAGATCTGTCAAGCCAACGCATACACTCTAAAGTACACTGTTATTTTTTTAATCAATAAATTCGCCAACCAACAGCAAAATAACAATAATATATAATGTTATTGAAAAAAAATTATATGTGGAAATCACGAAAATTTCATTGTTAAGGTACTTAACAACCCCCCTTTTTTATTGTAAATTTTTCATTTACCATGAAATTTACTGTTTTGTACAACATAAATCAAGGTAAATTTATTGTAGACGTAACAATATAAATCATTATTAAGACAATAATTTTCGTCTTATTGTTACATTGTTTTTTATTGTATTTTTGTTGTTATTTTTTTCGGGTGTGTCCCCGAAATTCGGTTCACACGTATATAACGGGTTTTCCATTTTATTGTAATCGGATTCCGAAAAAAACTGATAGTGTATTTTTGAATCTGGCTTAGAAATAGCCCATGAATAAAGTTCTTGGGCCATTGTTGTATGGTGGCCTTGCAAACTCGCCTTCGCAGCGTTTTGTTTCAATACTCCTCCCAAAGCATCACAAGGGCCCTTTCCATGACAAGTTGCGAAAAAATTCCACTCGGCAGCAATGCCAAAATCTTTTTGCATGTTGCATAAATTAAAAGCGGCCATCTTATTTTTATTTTGGCTTCCTGATCCAGTAAATCTGTTGTAAGCCTGGCAATTTACATTTTATGGACGCTAGACAATGCGTAAGAAATAAACGAACTGCAACATGATTATGTTTAGTGAAATCAGCAATTGCAATAAAACTAGTAAATTTCAAATCGTTCGATTCTTCGTCTTTAAAATAAATAGCACAAAGGTGAATAGTACATTGGGCGTTCGCCCAATAAACGCCTTGAACTGCATCCTGCACAACGAAAGAATAATTCTCCGAAAAATCACAGATTATGATGCATTCTGTAGCTTTTAAATTGCTTTTGACGTGTTGTCATTCCAAATATCACTGCAATTGGTTTATTAGCTTTTCAAAAAATTCTCAACAATATTCCTTGATCTCAGGAATGGTCAGAGGTTTTGTATCGGGAGGTGCTGGTTCTAATATGTGCTGTGTTTAGTAAGTTCTTTAGAATAATGTTGATCAACCTTCTTTCTAGCGAGAATGTTCTTTTTCTTCGCATTTCAAGCTTATTGCATATTGCATATTAGCTTATTGCGTGCTCTCAACTTAGTTTTCTAGATGCACTTCCGCAGTTATTAATTGAGAGCTTTCGATGCCTGTACTATTTTCGCATTAGTATAATTGTGTGTATATTGTACCATCAGACTCTATGCCCAGGGAAGTCGAGAAATTTTCCAACCCGAAACATTCCTAGACCGGACCGGGAAATGGAACCCAGCCACCTCCACCATGGTCTTGTTTTGAAGCTGCGCCTTTACTGTCTAAGCTAAGGGAGGCCCGTTTCGAGAATATCTAAGTGTCATTATTTGATTTATTGAAGAATAATAGATCTATGGAATAAAAACCAAATAACCAGAAAAATTGCCAACATATTCAGAGACCATCGTACACGTCTAAGCTCTTCTGAAGAAATTTTGACAAATTCATGACCAACCTATTCTACGATAATGTCTAAGATGCTTGATTGGATTTATTGATCTCTTCGTAGTCCTCATGCGATTCGATCTCGCAAGAAGTCTCACTAATTTACTCCCACAACAAATCTATATGTTCGAGGCTGACCTGACTAGCTGTTGTACCTTGTTAATAGGTTCTTCCGTTAAACAACATTAGTCAGTTTGTTAGGTAACTGTTTAACGGCGCTCGAAGACCCTTGAGTTTTGACTTCAACACCTTCAAGGAGTCGGTTGACCTGGTAATCTTCGTTGACATCGTTGTTGTCGGAGGAATCACGATAAGGAAACGGAGAACCAAGAACCAGTCAGTTTGTAGGTACTAGTGATGCGTTGCTCCACTCGACGTTTGGCGAAACGTTGAAAGATCCGAGAATCGAAAGAAATCGGAGATGTAGTATGCAAATTGTCTGCTTCGGCTGGACATATGCTGTTCAACTCACCTGTGAGAAGAAGCAGTGGTGCTACCGAAGCCAGATAGCAGTAAATTTCAAAACTGTACACCTCAAACCGTTTGATGAGCGAAGGAGTGGAAAAGCGAATGTAGTAATCAATATTTGAGCTTCAGCTGAACATATACCGTTCGTCTTACCCGTGCAAACGGCAGCCAATATCAACATTCGAATTCGAATTGTCGATTCGGCAACAATAACACAAGTTGAAATGTGGGTGTTAGTTGGGAATATTTGTCGCTTCGACGGACATATACCAGTTGTTACATACCTGAGTGGTAGTAGAACAACGCTCTGGTTGTCTTAAAATCCTGATGATCGTCGAAAGTGACCGAGTAGAGCCAATATCCACTTGTAGACACTGGTTGCACTAGCTGGAGACGATTCTGTTGAAGGACGATGGGACCTTCCTCTCTGTTCCACAGCTAGTCGATGATTTCCAGCGATGGTGGTTTTTCCGACGCAGGATAATAGGTGGTTTTGTTTGTTGGCAATAGATCCTTTCACTATCATTGACGATGGCGATCGAGCTCTTTGATGTAATTTCAGGATGGCGATGGGTCCTTTATGGCATACGAGGCTGCCGTTTTGGTGCTCGTACGACGGCGCACTTCGATCGTACCTTGGTGAAATCGTAGAGATTTGGCCGATCCAAAGTCCACCGGCAGTAGAAATCCGGTTCGAAGGACCAAATTATGTCGGGGACCGTCCCGACCTATTGATAGTCACTTCTACTTGCTCTTGAACCTTCCTTTATAGTCCGTAGACCAATCCTCCTTCTTGATATGTAGAACACAACACCAGTTTCTACACAAAATACAATTTATTGCCACTAAACACCTAGTTAAACACTATATTGATTTATTAACTGGACACTACATTTATTCTTACTAACTAAACAAAATGATTTCGTACGGGGTTCGCCCCCGGTCGACTACTCGCGACGGTGTACTTTTTAGACTAACTAATTTCCTATATTTACATTTCTATCTCCTAATCCTACTTCCCACATTCTTTGACGAGCAACTCCCTCCTTCTCGTTCGCGATAACATATTTTGCCTACCGTGTGGTCGAGTTAACAGTAATCATATCAAAAATGAGATCTAAATGGTATATGAAGGATATCAAAAAGATAACAAATCATGTTTTCTGGACAACAAATCCATGTATGCGTTTTGATATCAGTAATTTCGTTAATAATAAACAAAATAAGTAATCAATATGTTATAGTTATATGGTAGGAAAACAAAAAATTAAAAAGCAACTAAATTAGTTATTATTTTTATTGTAATTGTAATTTATCAGCCCTCACCCTGGTGGCCACTGCCAACTCATCGTGTTAGGTGAGGACCTACCAAGCCTATGCGTTAAAACATACCAGACCGTATAGCATGCCGCAATCGTGACTAGCCGGCGCAAAATGTCCAAACTAGTACACCGATACATTAAATAGGGATAGAAAGAGATGGAGAGGGAAAGAGTAAGAGATATCAATTTGCTGAAAGAAAAGAACATAAAGAACGAAAGTATTAGTTGCCTCCTAAGTCCATCGCTATGGCTCATCCGTACGGTATACCGATACATGGCACTAAACATTGACCGTTCCATAATTGGTTGAACCGTACGGTATATCAACACCTGAAATTATACAAAAACAAATGACATATTAGCACCTCCCCCACGTATACCAATACCTGAAATTATACAAAAACATATTAAACATTGGCACTAATCCCCCCCCCCCCCCGTTCCCCCGATTGTAACAGCTCCAAGCCATGCAACAGGATCATTTCGTGCCCCATGACAACTTGGTTCAGTTGCTTCCAGGTTCATTGTTTTGGCGCCAGCCGGGAGAGACTTGGTCCTGCACCCAATGCTTTCCTTGTCTCCATTCCGCTCAGTTACTCGCAAGTGATTGTAATATAGTGGGCGGAATATTACAATGTGAGACAATTCAATGCAGACGTCTTCCAAATTTAGTTGATTGGTACATGAGGCCTCATAGCCTAGTCAGTAAAGGTACGGTATTATCAAGCCGGAGGCGGCGGGTTCGATTCCCGGTCCGGTCGAGAGAATCTTTCGGATTGGAAATTTTCTCGACTTCCCTGGGCATATAGTATCATTGTGCTTGCCACACAATATACAAATTCATGCATTGGTATTGGCATCGAAAGCTCTCAATTAATATCTGCGGAAGTGCATTTAGAACACTAAGTTGAGAGCACGCAATAAGCTAATATGCGCTAAGCAATAAAATGCAAACAAGAAGAAGAAGAAGAAGAAGTCTTCCAAATTTGGCCGATCGTCAGGTAATCAGTGGGTTACCACCTGGCACCTCTTAGCAAGCACTATGCTACGAAGCGGACCGGAAGTTTCAATGAACAACCTCCCCCCCCCCCCAACTAAATAAGTTATTATTTTGATAGCATGATATCAAATTTGGTAATCCGAAAGTTTTGAAATCTGTTAATTGATATCAAAATTCAAAATCAAAAAAGTTATGAATAAGTTTTCATTTATTCAAAATAAAAATAAACCTATAGGGGAAATGACGGCTTCGGCATGACAGACTATTTTCGGCAACGCAAATTGAAACACTATTTTCACTGGATTTTCTTACGAAAACACTTCGCTGAATGCATGCAAACGATTCTTTATGCTTTCAGCTTCAATTTGACTATATTTTTACCACTGAGAAAAAGCAATCTAGCAAGGTTTTCTTGAAATGCAACACACGCACGTCAAATTGTAGCTGATTTCGAGTTGCCGATAATAGAACAGCAGATTAACATGCAGTTCAAATGGAACGGTTGCCGAAGAAAAACTGGTTGCCGACAATACTCGCTCTCACTAGAGAAGATTGGAGCTTTGTAAAAGCGTTTCAAAACAGTTTTTGACAATTCTTTCAACTGAAATTGTTAGAGCAGCTGGCAGCAAAAGATTGTAAACAAACCACTACTGCATATGTGTGCGTTCCTTAGAGAAAAAGGCTATAGAAAGAAGGTCGCTGCTTAGGTTGCCGAGAATACGTAAATTCCCCTATTTTAATCAGTTCTATCGATATATATCTTATATCGATTAGTAAATTAAATTCACATGTTGATTAATATCAATAAATGTTGTAAAATATAACGGTACAAATCATAATTCAAGCTGAACATTGCATTAGGTCCTAAGTAACATTGACAGATTCTCTTCGTCGACTTTCTGTTTGTATCTCCACGGCCATGTAAAGACATTCCCATGTATTTTCAGCACACAGATCTGTAAAAGAAGCTTTTATCTAGCATCTAATACGACAAACACAACAAGAAACGGTTTTGTGCTCAAGTGATTAACGAAAGAGAATGTCGACGAAAAGAATCGATCAATGTTACTTAGGACCTAATGCAATGTTCAGCTTGAATTGTCTTTGTGATGTTCATAAAGAAAATAGCAAGCATGCTGATTGACTCGTAAGAAAAAAAAACAAAAAAAAATAGATTTCAGTGATAAATGTGGATGCTCTTTTAAAAAAATTACATTTTTGTTTTCTTTTTAGAAATAGGTATCAAAATAATATCAAAATATGAATTCAACTGAAATTAAAAAAATAGTATATCAAAATATGTTAGAAATATGATTTCAAAAACATAGTTTGATATCATTTTGATATTTTTTTTGATATCCGACTTTGCTCGGATTGTTGCTCGCTAACACAGTCTATCGTGGGATTATCGTGTTTGCTTCTCCGACTTCGGCAATTATGTTCAATATGATTTATCCACAGACAAACAGACATAACATATTGAATATTTCTCACTGTAAAACATCGTCGCTAAAACATTACCGCCATCTGTTGAGCGCACTGTGGTGGGCAGTACGGCGTAACAGATGGCGGTAGTGTGTAAACGTCAAACGCAAGGGAATTGACTATGCGCGCCACAGCTGGTGGTACTACCAACTACGATACTTTTAAATTGTCCGTTAAATGCTTGTTCGATGAACAACTTGCGAGTGTTATGTCTGTTTGTCTGTGATTTATCCATGACGCGGGAGATTCGTGAGATCCCAGAACATCATCGTTCCATGATTGTTCCATCAATTGATGCTGAACATATACATAACATGCCATTTCAGGAGCCCTGACTTAATTCCATTTTTTTGCAGTTTAAAGAGTAACATTGGTATGTCAATGCGGTCAAATGCCTTGCTAAAGTCTGTATAGAGAGCTTCTACGTGGTTTCCATTATCCATTGCATTCAATGAATAGTATATAAATTCAAGTAAGTTGGTCGAGGTCGAACGACCCTTGAAAAAGCCGTGTTGCATGTCAGTAATTCTATTTTTGATTTGGAGAAATAATTTTTCGTTTATAATTGACTCGAAAAGCTTAGGAATGCAAGAGATAATGGCTATACCACGATAATTACGTACGTCAGATTTTCGACCAGATTTAAAGATAGGTACTAGAAATGAGCTTTTCCAAATTTTAGGGAAGGTTCCGGATTCCAGGGACATATTAAAAAGCCAAAACAATGGAGCAGTGAGTTCCATTGCTAGACATTTAATAAATACTGGAGGAATTCCGTCAGGTCCAGGACCTTTTGAGGCATCTAAATTTTTTAAAGCCTGCAAAATGTCCTGCACTTGAAGTTGATTGAGGCCAATGTCCCTTGAAAATTCTGGATAAAATGCAAAATAATCGCGGTCACGATCTTCTTCAGAAAATGTCGTATTTGAAAAAAAATTGCGAAAAGATTACAGTTTTTTTCCGAACTATCACCGACATTTTCGTCTAGATGCATTATTGAAGGAAAATTGTCAGATTTTAATTTCGTTTTTACGTAGGGTTACGGTATGTAATGTGGGTCTAGTCCTTTCATTCGGCCTATCACGCAAATAAATAATTAATTAAGGAATATTACACAAAAAATAAGGAAAATATTGATCACTGATGGTTGATAAATGTGTACCACACACAAATCAATTTATATCACAACATTTCAATACATTTTCAGCTCTCGTAAGTAATAAAACTGGTTGAGAATATCACAATGTTCGGAGTTTTTAGCCGCCATGACTTATAAGGTTAAGATGGGAAGGTTGACTGACGATCATCAAATGGCCTGATTATGGCATTTATTGATTGGAATTACCTGATAATACACACTAGACGTAAAACTTACAGTTGCTGTTTGAATATTTTATGTTTATTTTAATTGTTTAACAACGTTTTCACAAGTAAAACATGGACCCAACTTTAGGGACACATTTCTTTTCTATGTTCCTAACTATGGCCCATGAAATTCATTTGACAGCATATAGCAATAAGAGTAACGTCAACAATGTTGTTTTGCATTTGGATGATAAGGAACGAACAGGAAGGGAGATTTTTTCTGCCAAACCTGTATAATGAACATCACAATGTTCTGATTTAGATATTCTGCGGTCAAAAGACGATAAGCGAAATTTTTAATTTTTAATTTTTAAATTGAGTGATTTAATGTAGTTTTCGTAAAATTTTCTCTAAGAAATGTTTTGAGGAATGAAGAGCATTAAGTTAACCGTGATAGTGATAAAAAAAAATACATCAGAAAACGTTACCAAGAGCGTTTTTTTGAGGATCAAACAAGATAGGACGAAGTTGCATCCATAAATAGACCCAATTTGGGGACAATAGACCCATATTACATACATTTCCCTCGTGAGTTATTGTCTTAAAAAAAGTAAGTTTTTCAACTTTTCGTGGTTTCTGATAGCAAACGACATGATAAGCATATCTAAGCATACCATTTAGCAGTAGAATATCGTTTGCAGGTAAATTCATTGATGAGTTATGATTAAAAACGTAATCGATGGCTGCATATTAGACCGAGGTTAGGGACGTATACCCTAATTAAAAAAGTTCTTCGGACAGGACTTTATTTCACGTTCAGTTTTTGCATTATATTCTTCAAATGCAGTACTGATAGCTAAATTCAGTTGATCGCATGGATCCAAATAAATTAATAAATTATTACTACTATTGTGTTTTTTATAAATTTTATGTGCTTTTTGCTTCCGATTTTTCAAGTTTTTTATTTGTCTGTTAAACCAGACTGGATTTTGTGTGTTTCTGTTACGTCTTTTTTTCTTCAAAGGTATTTCTTCCGAAATTATTTCTGTTATAATTTTGTAGAACACGTCTATACCAATTTCGACATTTCCTACATTCCTTAAAATTAATTACCAATTGACACTGTTTAATTTAAATTTTATTTTTTCGTAGTCTGCTATTTTCAAAGACTTCTTCGTATTCGCAGTCGTTGGGTCTTTGGTTTTCATGCATAAATAAAGAATATTCGATTGCTGTGTGAAACGCTTCATTTTTGTGGATTTAATGATTCGGTCACACAGAAATCTTCATAAATATTCGTTAGTAAAAAGTCCAAATAGCAATTTTGTTGATTTTTGATGTGGTTAATTTGGTTCAGTCCTAAATTAGCAGTTTTGTCAAAAATGAACTGCAATGTTTCATTATCCCCAACGACTGGGAGTAAGATACATTCATTTTCAGAGTCCAGAATGAAGTCAGCATGGCGTTGATTAAAGTCTCCATAGATGTGAACTTTAACCTCAGGAGGAAGGTCAGATAGAATTTGTTCAGCACTTTGGAAGAAGGCTTCATAAGTGCTTTTATGAGCATGGTCTGGTGGAAAATACACTGAGGCGAACACGTGCGTTTCACCTGCTATGTGTGATTTCACCCAAATATGCTCAAATTCTGTAAATTTTGGTGTAAAGATAATTTCTGAGTTAAAATTGGCCGAAAGAGCTATAAGAACTCCACCACCTGACTTCTTCTGTGTTGCATGAAAATTTCTGTCGTCCCTGAATACATTAAAGGCATTTCCAAAGATTTCTTCACTTTTTACGCTTTCGTCCCAGCTTGTTTCAGTTGCCAGAATGACCGAAAAGGATGAGCATAATAAATGTTGATAAATTTCCTTCATTTTAGCTGGGCTTTTCATGCGATTGAAATTTTGACAATAAATCAAAATTTCAGTCGCATTCTGTCTGTGTGAAGAAATTGTTGGAAATATGTCGGTTGATAAAGTATGGTCATTGTTATTATTAGTAGTTACGTCTCATGCCGAGCATCGTTATATAGAAATAATGAGTCTTCCTCAAGGTGCGTCAGCGGCGTTGAAAATTTACAGGATTGTAAAATTTGAGGGCGGCCTCCCTAGTTGATTGTAGCCGTTGCGTGTGTTCACTGGACAGGAATGTACGGTAGGATTGCAGGTCTGCCAAGGCGTCGTTTCGAGTAATTCCAAGTTCTTCATGGACGTCCAGGAAAATTTCGTGCAGGAGATTTCTGTCTTTTGGTAGTCCTTCAGCTGCTGTTGTTGTTGTTGTTGTTGTTGTTGTTGTTGTTGTTGTTGTTGTTGTTGTTGTTGTTGTTGTTGTTGTTGTTGTTGTTGTTGTTGTTGTTGTTGTTGTTGTTGTTGTTGTTGTTGTTGTTGTTGTTGTTGTTGTTGTTGTTGTTGTTGTTGTTGTTGTTGTTGTTGTTGTTGTTGTTGTTGTTGTTGTTGTTGTTGTTGTTGTTGTTGTTGTTGTTGTTGTTGTTGTTGTTGTTGTTGTTGTTGTTGTTGTTGTTGTTGTTGTTGTTGTTGTTGTTGTTGTTGTTGTTGTTGTTGTTGTTGTTGTTGTTGTTGTTGTTGTTGTTGTTGTTGTTGTTGTTGTTGTTGTTGTTGTTGTTGTTGTTGTTGTTGTTGTTGTTGTTGTTGTTGTTGTTGTTGTTGTTGTTGTTGTTGTTGTTGTTGTTGTTGTTGTTGTTGTTGTTGTTGTTGTTGTTGTTGTTGTTGTTGTTGTTGTTGTTGTTGTTGTTGTTGTTGTTGTTGTTGTTGTTGTTGTTGTTGTTGTTGTTGTTGTTGTTGTTGTTGTTGTTGTTGTTGTTGTTGTTGTTGTTGTTGTTGTTGTTGTTGTTGTTGTTGTTGTTGTTGTTGTTGTTGTTGTTGTTGTTGTTGTTGTTGTTGTTGTTGTTGTTGTTGTTGTTGTTGTTGTTGTTGTTGTTGTTGTTGTTGTTGTTGTTGTTGTTGTTGTTGTTGTTGTTGTTGTTGTTGTTGTTGTTGTTGTTGTTGTTGTTGTTGTTGTTGTTGTTGTTGTTGTTGTTGTTGTTGTTGTTGTTGTTGTTGTTGTTGTTGTTGTTGTTGTTGTTGTTGTTGTTGTTGTTGTTGTTGTTGTTGTTGTTGTTGTTGTTGTTGTTGTTGTTGTTGTTGTTGTTGTTGTTGTTGTTGTTGTTGTTGTTGTTGTTGTTGTTGTTGTTGTTGTTGTTGTTGTTGTTGTTGTTGTTGTTGTTGTTGTTGTTGTTGTTGTTGTTGTTGTTGTTGTTGTTGTTGTTGTTGTTGTTGTTGTTGTTGTTGTTGTTGTTGTTGTTGTTGTTGTTGTTGTTGTTGTTGTTGTTGTTGTTGTTGTTGTTGTTGTTGTTGTTGTTGTTGTTGTTGTTGTTGTTGTTGTTGTTGTTGTTGTTGTTGTTGTTGTTGTTGTTGTTGTTGTTGTTGTTGTTGTTGTTGTTGTTGTTGTTGTTGTTGTTGTTGTTGTTGTTGTTGTTGTTGTTGTTGTTGTTGTTGTTGTTGTTGTTGTTGTTGTTGTTGTTGTTGTTGTTGTTGTTGTTGTTGTTGTTGTTGTTGTTGTTGTTGTTGTTGTTGTTGTTGTTGTTGTTGTTGTTGTTGTTGTTGTTGTTGTTGTTGTTGTTGTTGTTGTTGTTGTTGTTGTTGTTGTTGTTGTTGTTGTTGTTGTTGTTGTTGTTGTTGTTGTTGTTGTTGTTGTTGTTGTTGTTGTTGTTGTTGTTGTTGTTGTTGTTGTTGTTGTTGTTGTTGTTGTTGTTGTTGTTGTTGTTGTTGTTGTTGTTGTTGTTGTTGTTGTTGTTGTTGTTGTTGTTGTTGTTGTTGTTGTTGTTGTTGTTGTTGTTGTTGTTGTTGTTGTTGTTGTTGTTGTTGTTGTTGTTGTTGTTGTTGTTGTTGTTGTTGTTGTTGTTGTTGTTGTTGTTGTTGTTGTTGTTGTTGTTGTTGTTGTTGTTGTTGTTGTTGTTGTTGTTGTTGTTGTTGTTGTTGTTGTTGTTGTTGTTGTTGTTGTTGTTGTTGTTGTTGTTGTTGTTGTTGTTGTTGTTGTTGTTGTTGTTGTTGTTGTTGTTGTTGTTGTTGTTGTTGTTGTTGTTGTTGTTGTTGTTGTTGTTGTTGTTGTTGTTGTTGTTGTTGTTGTTGTTGTTGTTGTTGTTGTTGTTGTTGTTGTTGTTGTTGTTGTTGTTGTTGTTGTTGTTGTTGTTGTTGTTGTTGTTGTTGTTGTTGTTGTTGTTGTTGTTGTTGTTGTTGTTGTTGTTGTTGTTGTTGTTGTTGTTGTTGTTGTTGTTGTTGTTGTTGTTGTTGTTGTTGTTGTTGTTGTTGTTGTTGTTGTTGTTGTTGTTGTTGTTGTTGTTGTTGTTGTTGTTGTTGTTGTTGTTGTTGTTGTGGGGGTTGTTACCTGGTTTCTTTTCTCGTTTTATGCGCCTAAGTCTGGCATTTTCCTCGTTTTTTCCTGGAGACGGCGGGAATGTTGCTTGGCGTCATATTCTGTCCAGTCACGCTTCCATACTTTTTTATTTCCCAAGATTCGCCAGCTGGGGGCTGGTTCGTCAATTGTGTAATTCTTGGAAATGATGACGGCTGGTGTTGAAAGAGATTTTGCCATTTCTTCTATGTGAGATTTTATTTCACATGCTAGAGTACTTTGGGAGTCCGCTAACTCATTCTTGAGTGTGGAAATTATTGCAGGTAGTTGGTTAATTGAGTGCGTTGTTGTTGTTGTTATTGCCGCTACTGCTGCTGTTGCCGCTGATTTGGCTGCCGCTTTTACAGCTGTGCAGGTGTCCGCCGAAGGTGTGCCCAGAATTGATGAAATTGCATTTTTCATTCCAACAGCAATAAGTCGACATGCTACGCTTAATATTGTCAAGCATTTCTTCAATGTATTCAAGCACTGCGTCATACGTCGCACTGAGGTTTTTGAAGTTAGTAAGCAATTTGTGATTTGCTTCCAAAGTATTGCCAATGTTTTCTTTGATGCCATTCAATGTTGTAGACAGTTCCTTCAGATTAAGTTCATTTATGAACTTATCCTGGCAGTCTTGGCACAAAGGCAGCATGAAGGTCCGAAGAATGTCTTCATGATTTCGCTGTGCACCAACACAACCTGCGTGAAAGGTCCGGTTGCAGGTGCCATGGCAGCGCCATAGAAAGCGATTGTCTTTTTGCACGCAATTCACTATTCCGCACTTCATTGCACTCGCGTCGGATGATAAAAAAAACGTTTAAAATAAACACGGAGTTCGCGCGGGTCAGTTTTTAAAATATGATCAAAACTTGTTAGTATATTTAAAAGTATATACAAGAGCGCTGCTAAAGCGCGTCCGAACGCAAAGGTGGTTCGTTATGGAAAATGTGGACAAGGTTACCAGGACGCAGATCATATTATTTGGTCATGTCAGTCCGCATCATGCTCTCTTGCCGTGCGGATCTATTTGCTTTTTGCTTAAGGAAGTGTTACTACTACCTAAAGCTGCAACAAATTTAAACAGCACTTTTTAGTGCTCAACCTGTAAAAATTTTCTACCTTGTTCAACTCTTATTCCTCTTCGATCCTTGTTTGGACCCTACCCGAGGTAATCCTTCTTGGATATCGATTTGGAAAATTCTTATAGTAATCTGCTTGGAAGTCGATTTGGATAAAAATTTACTGCCGCTATGGCGCCTAAACGCAAAAGAAAGGGGCAAACTCTTGATCCCCCTTCTGATGAAATTAATTTGAGTAATCAATTTGATTTGCTCACGGATGATGAGAATGATCCATCATCCAAGAAATATTCTAGTAAACTTTCCCGGCTTAATGCCAAGAAGGAAAAGATTCCCCCTATTGTGATAACCACTTCCGATTTCCATGCTCTTCGCATGGAACTTTTGAACTTCGTGAAAGTTAAGTTTTCACTACAAATTGGACGTCGGGGTGAATGCCGTGTATTGGCTGAAAACTTGGACGGATTTAAATGTCTTCTCAAGTATCTTACTGAGAAGAAGCACAAATTTTTTACTTACGACACCAAAACTGAACGTGTGTTCAAGGTTGTCATGAAAGGACTGCCCAGTGGTGAATCCCTGGATCAGATCAAAGATGAACTGGCAAAATTACTTGGAGTTGTGCCTCCAAGTAATCAAAATGAAAATGAAATCCCGTCTTGGCGATTCGCGCAACGGGATTTCTAATGATTTTTATTTAGTTCACTTCAAGTCTAGTGAACTAAACAACCTTAAGGCCTTAGAAAAAGCTAGCCTTATGCTCCATGTCCGAGTGAAGTGGGAACACTTCAGGAAGACTGGAGGAAATTTCCAAAACCTCACTCAGTGCCGTAAGTGCCAGGGATGGGGTCACGGAACAAAAAATTGCTACATGCCAGCTAAATGCATGAATTGTGGTGATTCCTCTCACGCAAAGGACGACTGTCCTGTGAAGGAAGATCCTAAGAAATTTAAATGTTCAAATTGTGGTGAAACCACAAATCCAATTTTTGGGAATGTAAGACTCGCAAAGCGATCCTACTTCGTTCTAACCGCCAGGTAGGAAACGCTCCACGTTTCCGACCAGGTACAAATTCCTCTGCTGTTAACAACGGTCAGCGAGGAACAAATTCTACATTCGTACCCGTAGGTACAAATATCACCCCTGCTTCAAATGTTTCATCTGTACCTACTCCCCTCGCTGCTAACAATGTTCAGTGAGTTAATGGAGCTACCTATGCTGCTATTGCAGCGGGTAGAAATCAAAATACTAACCAACGTTCTAACGGAAATTTTGACAATTTTGACTTAGGAAGCATTACTGCCCCTAAAATGGAATTTTTACAGAATTCATTAATTGACATGATTTCTGATATGCTTAAATCTAACTCCATGTTTGATGCTATTCAAACTGGAGTAAAATTTTCTAATAATATTGTCATGACTTTAAAATTCAGTAATGGATTTTAAAGCTTTAAATATTTTAAACTGGAATGCTCGATCTCTTAAAGATAATGAAGACGAGCTATTTAACTTTTTAAGAGTTCATAACGTGCATATTGCCGTTATAACTGAAACGTTCCTTAAATCTGACATTAAGGTTAAGAAGGACTCAAATTATTTAATCTATAGAAATGATCGTCTTGATGGATCCTGTGGTGGCGTTGCCATCATTGTTCATAGACGAATTAAACATAAAATTCTTTCTTCATTTGAAACCAAAGTTTTTGGACAACTTACGTTTATAGCTGCCTATTTGCCATTCCAATGCGTAGGCCAGAAAAAGAATTTTCTCAAGGGTGACCTCCAGAAACTTACCCGTCATAGGTCTAAATTCTTCATTATTGGTGATTGTAATGCGCTCATGGAATAATGCTCAAAGCAATTCCAAAGGTAATATTCTGTTTGGTGATTGTTCTGCAGGTTATTACACTATTCAATATCCAAACAGCCCAACATGCTTTTCTTCTGCAAGAAATCCCTCAACTATTGATTTGGTCTTAACTGATTCATGTCAACTTTGTAGCCAATTGGTTACCCATGCTGACTTCGGTTCTGATCACCTTCCAGTAACTTTTGAAATATCCCAAGAAATAATTTGTAATCCCAACAGCTCTATTTTCAATTACCATAGAGCTGATTGGGAGCAATATCGAACATTTATGGAATATAACTTCGATCCAAACATTCCTTTGCAAACCAAAGTTGAAGCAAGAGCTGCATCAGTACCAAAATGCGAGGTTAAATTCGATTCAATTATAATAGACGATGATCTTCAGCTCTTGATCCGTCTTAAAAATGTCCGTAGGAGACAATATCAAAGAACACGCGATCCTGCCATGAAAGTTATCTGGCGGGATTTGCAAAAACAAATTAAAAAGCGATTCTCTGCCCTGAGGAACAAAACTTTTGAAAATAATATTTCTAAATTAGACCCGAGTTCCAAACCCTTTTGGAAACTCACAAAAATTTTGAAAAAACCTCAAAAGCCTATTCCAGCGCTTAAAGAAGGTGGTAAAATTTTGATCACAAATTTGGAAAAAGCTCAGAAACTTGCTAAGCAATTCGAGAGTTCCCATAATTTCAGTTTGGGTCTTACTAGTCCTATTGAGAATCAGGTTGCTCGGGATTATCTGAATATTTTCTCTCGGGAATTTGGACGAAGTAAGGTCTATAACTAACAAGTTTCATAATATGAAAGCTCCAGGTGATGATGGAATTTTCTATATCCTCATCAAAAAACTCCCAGAGAGTACCTTGTCTTTCTTGGTAAAATTATTTAACAGATGTTTCCATTTGGCATACTTTCCTGATAAATGGAAAAATGCAAAAATTGTTCCAATTTTGAAGCCGGATAAAAATCCCGCTGAAGCTTCTAGCTACCGTCCAATAAGTTTGCTTTCTTCAATAAGTAAACTTTTTGAAAAGATAATTTTGAATAGAATGATGCTTCACATCAATACGAACTCAATTTTTGCATATGAGCAGTTTGGATTTCGCCATGGGCATTCAACTACTCATCAACTCTTAAGAGTTACCAATTTAATTCGTTCAAACAAATCTGAAGGCCACTCAACTGGAGTTGCTCTTCTAGACATAGAAAAAGCATTTGACAGTGTTTGGCATGAAGGTTTGATTGCTAAATTGAAAAAGTTTAATTTTCCACTTTACATTATGAAATTAGTTCAAAATTATTTAACTGACAGAACTCTGCAGGTAAATTACCAAAATTCCAAATCCAATCGACTACCTGTTAGTGCAGCAGTTCCTCAGGGTAGCATTCTTGGGCCTATATTGTATAACATTTTCACTTCGGACCTCCCTGATTTGCCTCAGGGTTGCCACAAATCTTTGTTCGCTGACACAGGCATTTCCGCTAAAGGAAGAAGTCTTCGTGTTATTTGTAGCAGACTGTAGAAAAGTTTAGATATTTTCTCTTCTTATTTACAAAAATGGAAGATTTCTCCCAATGCTTCCAAAACTCAACTTATAATATTTCCACATAAGCCTAGAGCTTCGTTTTTGAAACTTAGTAGTAGTCACATAGTCGCTATGAACGGAGTTCCAATTTCCTGGTCAAACCAAGTGAAATATCTTGGATTAGTTCTTGACCAAAAATTAACTTTTAAAGATCACATTGAAGGCATTCAAGCCAAATGTAACAAATATATAAAATGTTTGTATCCTCTTATAAACAGGAAATCCAAACTTTGCCTGACGAATAAACTTTTAATATTTAAACAAGTTTCTAGACCGGTCATGCTTTACGCTGTGCCAATATGGTCTAGTTGGTGCACTACCAGGAAAAAAGCACTTCAAAGGATTCAGAACAAAGCTTTAAAGATGATTTTGAAGTTTCCTCCCTGGTACAGTACTACCGAGGTACATAGAATTTCGAATGTTGAGGCTTTAGAACAAATGTCCAATAAAATAATTAATAATTTCAGGCAAAAATCGTTGCAATCCTCAATTGCAACGATTAATTCTTTTTATACTTAGATAAGATTTAGTTTAAAAAAAAAACAGCAAAAGGGTTTATCTTCCATTTAATTCCACTTAATTAATTTTGGTATCCATGACAGATACGTATTTCGACTACAATGTGCAGTCTTCATCAGTATCATTCCCACTAAAGAACTTATCAAAATCTAACCCCCTTAAGTACTCATCCCCTAGGTAAAAAAGTCAAGATCATAGGTATAAAAATGAAACTACAATGTGTTGAATCGGAACCTACCTAACTAATAAAAACCAAAGATTTAAGTAAGCTAAAGGAGAAAAATCTATACAAATCTCTAATAAGGAAAATCCCCAAAGGCTTGGTAGCCATCATAATGAAGTAATGAAATTGGGTTGTTAGCGGAATGCTAAATAAAACAGCAAAAGGGTTTATCTTCCATTTAATTCCACTTAATTAATTTTGGTATCCATGACAGATACGTATTTCGACTACAATGTGCAGTCTTCATCAGTATCATTCCCACTAAAGAACTTATCAAAATCTAACCCCCTTAAGTACTCATCCCCTAGGTAAAAAAGTCAAGATCATAGGTATAAAAATGAAACTACAATGTGTTGAATCGGAACCTACCTAACTAATAAAAACCAAAGATTTAAGTAAGCTAAAGGAGAAAAATCTATACAAATCTCTAATAAGGAAAATCCCCAAAGTGGATACCATTTTGGAAACCAAAATTAATTAAGTGGAATTAAATGGAAGATAAACCCTTTTGCTGTTTTACTTAGCATTCCGCTAACAACCCAATTTCATTACTTCATTTAGTTTTAGTTTTTTAGTTTTAAGATATCAATTGTTATACTGGCATGCAGGTTTAAAAAAAACCTGTTTAAAATACTGAATTGCCAAGACAGGAACAATGTAAAAACACTTAGATATATATCATAACAATTAAGGCTGGTAAGTTACTGTAAGTAACTGGAGCACCTAGGTTAAAATGAAATGTAATTTATTTTGAATTTGAAACAAATAAAGAGTTAAAAAAAAATTATTTGGTCATGTACTGAGCATCGTGGAGTCAGATCTGAGCTGAACGATTCCCTTCGGGCTCGAGGTAGACAACCAAATGTTCCAGTTCTGGATATTTTCGCTGGACGCGATCTGGAGTTTATGAAACTCATATTTGTTTTCTTGAAGAATTAATTAGATTGTAAGTTTGATTAACCTTCTGTTTAGTTTGTATTTTGTGTGTGTGAGTGTGTGTGTGTATTTTTTAAATGTTTGTTTTGTAATAATAGTATAATTACACTGATGATATCAAGTGAATAGGATTAAGTACATATTTTAGGAATAGAGAAATATTTGTATCATTAGTAATACTTCAAATCTGCCTCTCCCTTTCCACATCCATAAAATTGTCATCCACTAACCTCGAGAAGACCGCGAGTATTCGGTTGAGTTCCTTGAGTTTATCAAAACAAAATACTCGCACCAGGTTCAAAAAGTAATTGAAAGTTGTAACAAAACAAACTCGAAAAGGTTAAATGCTTAAACAAAGAGTGGATTTTTTCAGTAGGCAAATTTTCATCATTTTCTTGAATATTCCTATATAATTTTTGGAACATCTTAGGATCATAAAGGGTGCTCATCTTGCGCGTGGCGATTTCTTCCGCCTTCCCCTATCCAAACAAAGTTTTGAACTTATTAATTGTACGATCGTGTGTACAGCTCTAAATAATCTCTATTTTATCAAAGCCCTTGACTAATTTGTATGGGAAAGTATATTGGGCGATAAATGAATTTTGATTTTTACAAATATAGCTATCTACCGGACATTGGTTGAAAATTCCTATGCCAGGGCATCCCGTCGGTGAATCACAGTTTACTGAAACTAACGAAGCTCTAGAGAATCTGGAAAACCTAATCAAGGAACATGATGTGATTTTCCTGCTGACTGATTCGCGTGAAAGTCGTTGGCTACCAACAATGCTGGCTGCATATCATGAAAAGGTAAGTTTGGTTCGATTCTTCTCAAAAATAGTAACAAGTAGTGCGCTTTGTTTCTACACATTCTATCACACACACAAAAAACGCACATTATTATAAGCGTATATGGCATACAGAAAAATGTATGGGAAACGGCAAAAAATATGAATTTACATGTCTAAAATCCAGTCACTGCTTAATTTTGCCTATTACCTGCCGAACAACTTTGTCGAAGCGTAATCAAAATTTTAACCATTTAGCAAGCTCTCTGGTTTCATATATGCCAGGTAGGTTAGGTTCATGAGATATTAACTGATATTAACTTTTTGCACATAAGGCTGATGTAAATATTATTTTACTTTTATGTCTAACATCACTCAAATAAGTGAGGCGGCAAAAATAAATAACAAGGATCGTGAAAAAAATAATGTCCAAACAACTGATTTAATAATAAATTATTAAAAAAAATATATACATGTGTAGTTTTGGGATAAAGCGCAGAGCGAGTGACGATTTTCAATAAACCCGATTTTTTGTGCCCCTTAAATATTTCCTAATTTTTGAAGGGGAGGTGGTGAAAAAAAAAATGTGCATCAGCCTAATTTCAATCGATTACCGTCCCGAGCATAGATTAACACCAAATTGATAACAAACTGTAATACCCGGTTATCAAAGTTTGATAACTGAATATGTGGGATTTTTGATTGTATTAAGATAATCTTTTTTAGTATATGACGGATTTCACGCCAACTCGTCTTCGGAGTTGGCAGCACCCTCTCAGAACCTTATGAAACTTTGTGGGTGTGGAGACTTAGCAATTCTAAGCAACTTTGAGTACTTATTTTTTTCAAAATTTATCTCGCCTAACATTTGATAAGGGTCAAAGTTTTTTATCGTTTTTTTTTTCAAATCGATATAGCTTAAAAATGACAAGCCCTACAAAATAGTGATGTATGGCGAACTTTTAGCAAATAATCTGAAATTTTATAAAAAAATTTAAATAAATTAAAAAATTGGTTTCTACACTCTAAAAAAATATATTTAAAAATTAAAAGTCATTTTCCCAAAAATGGTACCCCTCAGATTTGCTTGATATTTTTTCTCATGAAAGGCAATATAATTACCTAACTTTTCTTCATACATCGCAAAGTGGGCGCTTTTAAGAAAAAAAAGTTGTTCGAACAACAACTTTTTCATGTTAATTTTTTTTTAGCGTGTTTCACTCAAAGTCGAATAGTAATACGCGCACAACCTTATTAAAATCCGTTGAAACTTAATGAGCATAAAGATTTTGACCTTTTGATAATCTGGGCGTGCTTAAAACAAAAATCTAGCCTAACATTTGAAAGGGCCTAATACAGAGGATTTTCCTACATTTCGAATGGTGTTTTAATAAATGAAAACTCTAGTGTTTTTGTTTAGTGCATAATTTATTTTCCTATAATTCTCCATACATAATTTGAGTTTTTCATTGATTATTAGTCTATCGGAAACAGAGTGAAATTTTTCGGAGTTTCCTTTGAATGTGAAAATCGCTTAGTAGAAATTATGTTTTGAGAAATAGGTACAAAACAATGAAATTTTTGTGTACCAGGTATAGTTTTTACATGACTGAACAGCTCCTTGAGTTCATCGGACATCTTTGTGTATTGATCATTTGATATGAAGCAGAAGTTCAATTTTGTTATGCTTGTATCTGTTTGTTTAACTGCCCAGTCATACAGTTCTTGTGGAGTTGTGATTGTGTTTCCATACGAGCAAGACTTGCTCTCTTTGCCATTCGTTTGAGAGTTCCTCCAATTGCGTCACATGGGCCTTTCCCATGAGACGTTGCGAAGAAGTGCCATTCTGCTTCCAATCCATACTTGGACTTGAAGTTGCACAAACTGGCAAAATTCTTTTTATTTTTGTAATGAGCCGCTGCTCCATCTGACATGAAAGTAATTTTTGTGAAACTAATAGATTGTTTAATGAAATCTAACAATTTTGATATAAATAATTGAACTGCTATTGTATCATGGGTCAATACTTCTGAAATAATAATAAAGCTTAAATTTTCCAACTTGTTTTCTTTTATGTAGTAAATTTCGAAAGGATGTATCGTAGCTTGATTATTGTTCCAATGATACCCCTGTGCTGAGTTTTGAATAATAAATGAATAATTTTCAGAAAAGTCGCAAATCACTAAAATTTCACCGTTTTGAAGAGAATTTTTTTTATTACTTAGGTAAGATGATTGCTCTTTATGAATAAAATCATGGGTTATGAGCTTTTCAACTTTTTCCGTCAAATATTGAACAAACTCATCTGCAGGTTTAATAATAGTTTCCAAATTACAACGGTCGGTAGTCAACCACTGTTGAAATAAAACTTCTTCCATATCATCTGCTTCTAATACTGATGTAAGTTCCCTCACGATACTATCTGTGGAAATGCATTCTTCACATGTACGATAAAAACAATCTATGGTTCTAATAGGACTACTGCAAAGTATTTTGTCTGCAATTTCTTTATATGAATCAAATTTTACACTATTAATAATCAATTTAACATTTTCATGTATAGTACAGACACATACATTATGTGTACCTGTACTATCCAACAGTATGCAATGATTTGGTCGGAGCTGAGTGAACGAAGTAAATCCGATTTTAACACTTTTGTATTTCTCTTCAAAAATCATAAAAGCCTCTTTAAGAGACATCATCAATAAACGTTTCTGAACATGCTCTTTATATCCATTTCGATATTCAGAAACATAATCATTACTTCCTGGCATAGGCCTACTAATATCATCACTGTCAAAGAAATTTAAAACAATTTGTTTTTCAGTATCATTAAATCCATGACCACTTCTTGCTTTCTTACTACAAAGAATACCTTGTTCTCTGACTAGCCTTTTCATCTGTTTCACTGTATGATGGGGTGCATTAAACTCATTAACTATTTGATTCACTGACCATGATTTAGGGAGCACTGATAACACTTTTAATTTGTCATTTGTACTCGTAGAAGGCAAATTAAATTTCTCCTTTAACTGCATGATCATTTCGTCAAAATCATTTGATTTGTTGACATCGTCTGAATCCATCCCAAATATATTTTTACGCACTGCCTTTGTGATCTCTGCAGATTTTTGAACACGATAATTCATACTTCTCATACTTCTCGATGAAATTGGTGATAACTGTAAGGTTGAAGCTATACAATTGAATTGTTCCACATTATATGGACCTTGGATCTGATCCGCTGATGGGATTGATTCTAGCGATGGATCTGTATCTGTAAAATTAAAGAAAAGAAAAAAAAATATTACCACACATTAATATATAACGCTGTTAAGGTGATAGTACCATGAACGGGGGTGGTTTTGATAATAGGGGTAACTTTGGTAATGCAGCTAAGCCAAAAATTTATGACTTAAGGCACATCGTACGCAATATTTTGGATAGGAAACCGATGTTCCCTTCCAAAATAATGAATACGAAGAGCATTAAGTCATAACTTTTTGGATTAGCTGCATTATCAAAGTTACCTCCATTATCAAAGACATCCCCGTTTACGGTACATCGAAGCCGCATCTGAATTTTCCCCATGTTTGGAGCACGAGCTGCATAAACCGCATATCGTACAGTCGTGAAAATTTGATAGATTGTTCACCGAGGTTGGCCTACCAATCGATCAAATTTGTACGATAAGCGGTTCATCCAGCTCGTGCTCTAAAAAAATGTTGAAAATGAAGTTGTATCTTCGATGTACAATCCTTAAACCACACAGTTGAAACAGTTAAAGTTATTATTATTTACCTAGTGTATCATCAAATTCCTGATGTTCTGATTGCTGATGACTTGTTGATGGTTGCGGCTCTTCAAACTTCCGAGCATGGCTTGATTCTTTTCCATCCGATCGCCTCTTTTTCGGGAGAGGTGTCCTATTGTGCACTAAAATTCCACGACACGATTCACAAATACGCATTGTTACATCCAATTGATGATCAAAGCCCCATGAATGTATTTTCTCTATGAGACTTGATGATAAATTACGTAAATTATTGCGGCTGCAATTGGGATTGTTTATGTTGGCACTACATTGCACCCTTTTAATAATCAATTCAGCAGATTTTTCCATTGTTGTATATATAAACACTTTTTCGTTTGAACAACTATGCAGCACTACACTTTCAACAACTATGCACTACAGCAACTATGAGCATTGTTGTGATATCACCAAACTTAAATATTAGATTATGTCGGTAGAAACAGACTGCGGTGCTTTAAGTTTATACCTTATATCTCTCATGTGACTATCTGCGTTGTTATATAACTGCTATATAGCAGGTAACTTAACGATTATTTTAGGCATGCCTTAAATAATCGTTAAGTTACCTGCGCTATTATATGTATTCACTTGAGAGATGAGGTATAAACATATATGCATATTGCTTACTAATGGACACACCTAATACATAAAAATAAATGAATGATTATTTTTCTAATTAAATTAATCACAAATACATGAATTGAAATCTTTTCATGAATAAAACATACTAAGTGATTTTTACTTAGTTTACCTGTTGATTTGGAACAATTTGAGGGTGGTTTTATAGAAGTTGGATAGAGTGTATGCATATATTATAATACAATCCATCACAGGAAAGTGCAAACCATGCTGAGATGGCTGTTCCTCATTAGAACGTTTTGTTCTGAACTCTTATTGGACGATTTGCAGGTAACTTCTCTGTACCCTTTTCAAATGTTAGGCTAGATTTCGCCCAGATTATCGAAAAGTATACCCATAAAGTTTAATCGAATTTTAATAAGGTTGTGCGCGTATTACTATTCGACTTTGAGTGAAACACGCTAAAAAAAAATTAACATGAAAAAGTTGTTGTTCGAACAACTTTTTTTCCTTAAAAGCGCCCACTTTGCGATGTATGAAGAAAAGTTAGGTAATTATATTGCCTTTCATGAGAAAAAATATCAAGCAAATCTGAGGGGTACCATTTTTGGGAAAATGACTTTTAATTTTTAAATATATTTTTTTAGAGTGTAGAAACCAATTTTTTAATTTATTTAATTTTTTTTATAAAATTTCAGATTATTTGCTAAAAGTTCGCCATACATCACTTTTTTGTAGGGCTTGTCATTTTTAAGCTATATCGATTTGAAAAAAAAATCGACAAAAAACTTTGACCCTTATCAAATGTTAGGCGAGATAAATTTTGAAAAAAATAAGTACGCAAAGTTGCTTAAAATTGCTAAGTCTCCACACCCACAAAGTTCCATAAGGTTCTGAGAGGGTGCTGCCAACCACTGGATGAGTTGGCGTGAAATCCGTCATATTGCTTTTTTAAGTGAGTGGGATGTATTTTTATGTTACTGTAGGACGTGGAGGGTTCGCTTAGATGAAACATAATATGGTTTATCGACAGTTCAGATAAACTACACGCAAACCAAAAATGTATGGCGAATGTTAGTTGCATTTCCTATCATCCTCCGCAGCGAATACCACAGTGAATGGTATAAGTTGACTATGCAGACGTTGTTATGATTTTTTAACCTTTTTTACACTTAAGTCTTTTTTACGGAAATCGATTATTGACGCCATTTTGGTTTATGAAAGTGCCAAATAAATGTTATGCATCAAGTTTTAAAATAACGGTTATAATCTGTAATTAATCTTATTACATTTACAGGAATTGTATTCAATGGATTTAATGAACAACATGTGATACCAGCAACATGGCTGTGGAATGCCTGTACCACTTTTTCTAACAAGTGGAAATGGGCTCAATAGTACCTAGAATAACTGGAACTGGAACTCACTTAACATAACTGGAACATAACTGGACTTAGCGTCCACGATGTTCAATTGGCTAAAACCCGATTTCAGTAACAGGGAATCTTCATTCACTGGGTTTCATTACCTTTGATTATTTGGCCAGCAACTATTTCAATTCCAGTTCCAATTATGTTAGGTAGTATTGAGGCCATTACTATTTGTTAGAAAAGCTCTAGTGCTACATACATTCCACAACCAAGTCGCTGGTATCACATGTTATTAAACATTCAATGTATACAATTCCTGGAGATGTAACAAGAATAATTAATGCGCATTACACACCAAAGTAGACTGCTGCGCTAAAAATATGCCCTCCAAATTTGTTTCGCTCATATTAGAAAAAAATTATAATTATCTACTTTGACTATATGTTTAGTATTACTTCTGCGTGAAGTCAACGATTTACATAGTTGAAGATGCTAATTTCAAATAACAGACTAGAGTGATAATTTTATATGATAGATGAGGAGATGAAAGTATAGAATTGATAGTTCCGTTAGAGTACGGCAGTGTGAAAATTGCATATAGAAGTAGAAAGCGAGCTAGACAACTTTTAGAAAGGTACAAATCAGTTTTATCATCTCTCTTTACCAAACTCCCCCTTTGGAGAGGGATGGTGAGGGGTGTCCCCCCCGCCACCACTGGCAAAATCGGTAGAACTGTTTCAAACACATCGTTGGTACATGAGCGGGTCGGTGATCTTCTCTTTTTGAAATCGCGGAAAAGCATGCCGCAACCCCAGCAGGACAAATAAGTGCGGAAGTAAATGTTTTGAAGAAAATTAAAAAAAGAAAAATCTGCAATCCAAATATTGCGGTGATTGGCATGAGTTTACATGTCCTGCTCTTGGTAAAAAAGTGTCACAAATGTGGTGGAAAGACCACTTTGAGAGAGTGTCTAAGTCAGATTTAAGAAGAAGCGGAAGAATAAGAATAATGAGAGAAAAGTGAAGAAAGTGCACGATGACAATGGCACAGAAAGAAGTGATGTGCAAAGTGTAGAATCGGAGTCGAACAGTAGTGACGAAGAAGCAGTTATCGGTAAAGTGTACGATTTATCGGACGCTGATGGCAACGTTTTGCTAGATCTGGATGTGTACATCGGAGAAAAGTGGCAATCTGTACGCTGTGAGTTGGATACAGGAGCACAACACAAGTCTCGTTGGGCGTGATTGGCTGATTAAGGCAACCGGCTCTGACAATCGAGAATTGCTACCTTCCATGTATCGTTTGCAGAGCTTTGGAGGTGGTGTCATACCAGTTCTAGGAGAAGTAAGAATTCATTGCCGTCGGAATGATCGCGAGTAAACATTAGCTTTGAAAGTGGTTAATGTCAACCATACCTCTTTTGTCAGCGAAGGTATGTAAAAAAATAGGGTTTGCGAAGTTTTGTCCCTCGGTGCATTTTTCAACGAACCACTCGGACGAGAAATTGCGAAATATCTATCGGATCAAGGCTCTTGAAACCGCAGAGAAACACAGAAAGCTGTTTGAAGGGTACGGCAAGTTCCCGGGAGTCGTTTCTTTGGAGGTGAATCCAGAGGTTCCGCCATCGATCCAAAACCCGAGGAGAGTAACTATTGCGATGCGTTCGTTGTTGAAGGAAGAATTGAAGAAACTGGAAGTGGATGGATTGATAGTGAGGGAGACTCAACACACGGAGTGGGTCAGTAACATTGTTCTAGTGAAGCGAAACGGTTCTGTGCGCATATGTCTCGATCCAATTCCACTTAAAAAGCACTGAGCGACCTTATCTGCAATTCACCACTATTGACGAGATTCTACCGGAGTTGGGAAAGACCAAAGTATTTTCCACTGTCGATGCTAAAAACGGTTTTTGGCACGTTGTGTTGGATGATGAAAGTAGCCGTTTGACGACGTTTTGGACTCCTATTGGGCGGCATAGATGGATCCGAATGCCGCTCGGAATTGTTTCTGCACCTGAGATCTTTCAAGCAAAACTGAAGAAGATTATTCAAGGATTGAAAGGCGTGGAATGTCTGGCAGATGATCTGCTTATCTATAGATCGGGTGACATTCTAAAGGAAGCGTTTGAGGATCATAATAGGATAAGATTGAAGAGCATCAAGCTTCGCTTGTGAGAGGCGTCCGAAAAATTCTATGGTCATATTTGGACTGATCATGGACTGAAGTCGGATGAAACCAAAATTGCGATGATCCAGAAGTAACCAACTCCAACAAACCGCAAACAGCTCCATAGATTCATTCATTCAGGTGAATTATTTGAGTCGTTTTGTACCAAATTTTAGTGCGGACTTCATAATTTTAAGAAGACTTATATCGGAAAAGGAGGCCTGGATTTGGACAGCTAAGGAGGACAAGGAGTTCAACAAGATAAAAGCATTGGTTGGGAATGTGGATACAATGAAATATTACGATGTCAAAAAATCCTTGGAGATTGAATGTGATGCGAGCTCGTATGGATTGGGTGCAGTAGTGTTCCAGAGTGATGAAGTTATTGGTTAAGCATCACGCACGTTGACGGCTACGGAGAGAAACTACGCGCAAATCGAGAAGGAGCTATTGGCTATTCTTTGTGCGTGTGTCAGGTTCGATCAGCTGATTGTGGGTAACCCTCGAACCATTGTTAAAACAGACCATAAGCCTCTCATTGCTGTGTTTCGAAAACCGCTTTTGTCTGCACCGAGGCGCTTGCAGCATATGCTGCTCAGTCTACAGCGCTATAATTTGGAACTGCAGTTCGTGACCGGAAAGATAATGTCGCAGCCGATGCTATATCAAGGGCTCCATTCGACGGAAACTATTCTGAACATAGAATTGATAAGCGTAATATTTATCATATCTTCAGTGAAATCGAAGGAATGAATATGGGCAGCTATCTCAGTATAACCGATGAACGATTGAACGATATAATAGCTGAAACCGCTGCAGGTCTATACAACTGATCATCGGGTACATCAATAAAGGTTGGCCAAACTCTGTGGATAAAGTTCCGGATAGTGTGAAACTGTACTTCAAGTATCGTAACGAGTTGAGTACTTAAGATGGGATTGGATTTCGAACGAATAGAATAGTTGTGCCACATTCCCTACGCAAGAAACTAACTGAAAAGGCACATTTGAGTCAGAACGGTATTGAACCTACTTTAAAGCTAGCACTTGCAAACAGTGCTGATAAAAATCCTTTCTTCTACACTCAATTTAGCTGAAAATGAAGAAAACCTAAACAGATAGACCATCTACCTGCATGAATTTGAATTTTGATATAAACAAATTCCCTTGATCTAGGCAATTTCTGAGTATCAAAAATAACATTTGTTTTTCTTCATTCGTGGCTGGATTCTCATTATCGCCTCTGTTTGTAAATATTGATATTCGTCTTCATCTTGGTCGGGATGATATTGAGGATCAAATGCAAAATGATTATTTTCATTTTAAACAAATATAGCGCTGAAGAACGTGGTTTTTAGGCATAAGTCGACGGCAAATTATTGCCTCAAGCTGAACTGATGATAATATCGATGATTTAGGCAGTGTGGTCGACAATATTCAAAATAATCATTTTGCCCAAAATGTCGTTAATTATTTTGCTTTTGAGGATCACTTCTGATTTTGACAATTTTGGGTTTGATAATCGAGCACTGGTGAATATCAACAAACGCGTATTCGTTGATGTATAATGAACTCATTTGTTCATTTCGCTCGTTTCGTAACTACGAAGATGTTCAAAACAATCGCAATTCATCGACACTGGGTTGAAGCGATACTCCTTGCTTGTGATGGTAAATGATAAAAACAGACACTGCTTGCAAACATTTTCTGGCCAGGAATGCGTAATCAGATTAAGGAAACAGTCATACAGTGTGGAATTTGTGCGAAATTCGGAGCATCTCAGTCGCCACCCCCAATGCAGAGCCATGTCATTCCTGTACATCCATTTCAACTCATCTCTATGAATGTATTCTTTGCGGACTACGAAGGTGAGAAAAAGAAATTCTTGGTACTTGTCTAGCATTATTCCTATTTTTTCGAGGTCGATATCTTGAAGGACTTAACTCCGAAGTCTCATTATTTGCAAACTAAATTTTTCTCGGCATGGCAAACCACAGAGAGTGGTAACAGACAACGGTACAAGTTTTGTGAACAAGGAATGGAAACAGTTTGCTATTGATTGGGATTTTCAGTACACAACATCCTCGCCACATCATCAGCAGGCGAATGGGAAAGCGGAGGCTGCGGTTAAGATTGCTATTGCGGCTATTGAAGAAGACCAACGAATCAGGAACTGATTTTTGGTACGCTTTGCTTCATTGGAGGGAGTGTACCCCATTTGGCATAAATACGTTAGGCATATGGACGTTAGGCATATGGACGTTAGGCATATGGACGTTAGGCATACGGATGTCAGGCATACGGACGTTAGGCATACGGACGTTAGGCATACGGACGTTAGGCATAATGGACGTTAGGCATAATGTACGATAGGCATAATGGACGTTAGGCATATTATACGTTAGGCATAATGGACGTTAGGTTAAATAAATAAATACATTAGGCATAAAATGCCATGCTGCTGTGCAACTCTAGAAACCTGTTTCGAGCATGGTAAACAATGCTTAAATTAGGCTAAGCGCTGAATAAAAGATGATTCAAGTTATACAAACATAGCTTATTTAATAAGCACAGTTTGGAATCCATTATTTATCATATCATAAGTGACGTAGCTGCATATTTACTTACATCCAAGATTAGTAGCGATAGCGGTTAAGTAATCTGGCAATGAAAACTCAGCATAGTTTTGAACTATATCTTGAAATCAATCGCATCTAGAAATAATTAAAAAACACACATTTGTTGTAATATATTCTTACACACATATTGAAATCATCAAAGAAGAAAATGTTTTCTTCAAAGAACGCTCATGAAATAAAGAATGGTTAATTCTGTGTTTTTCATTCAATAACAAAAAAAAAACAGCTAAGTTTTAATAAAAGGTGATGCCAAAGAACAGCTCAATAACAAAAAACTGCTGCCTCCAGGATTTCCTGCAATACTTTTCGATAAAACCAGGCATAACATTTGATAACGGCACAAAAGCATTTGTAAACAAACATTCTAAGGCCCTTTACACGCGAACCAAACTACGCCCACGCAAACCAATACCACTTTTGGAAAGGTGATAGTTGCCCCTATCCGATCCGATGTTGTTGGTTTGTGTGGGCGTACTTTGGTTCGCGTGTAAAGGGCCTTAGAAAGTTTGTTTACAAATGCTTTTGTGCCGTTATCAAATGTTATGCCTGAAACGATTCTGTTTTTGTTGTCATCAGAATGAAAACTAGGGAGCGATACTTCCATGAACAGTGACGAGTTGCCGAAACAAACAAGGAACTGTGGCAAACGTACCTTCTGCAACCCAATACTTTGCCTGTCCAAGACGTCGCAAGTTTTCATGTGTCCCAAAAATTAAGGCTCTTTCATTATTGTCACCGAAGTCAGCAATCAATAGACGGTCCCCATTATCATCCCTCTGAAATTCATCGGGTATATTATGCCGAACGTCCATTATGCCTAACGTCCTTTATGCCTAACGTCCATTATGCCTATCGTACATTATGCCTAACGTCCGTATGCCTAACGACCGTATGCCTAACGTCGTGTACACCATTGGAGGAACGTGCCGAATAAAATTGGGTCAAGTCCAATGCGCCGGATCTTTCCTAAAAGTACTCGATGTGAAATTCCGATGGCAGCTGTAAACCTCATCCCGAAGCAAAATAAACGGTAACCATAAAAGAGCCGTTGACTAACGGACAACTAATACTGCTAAGAAATCATCACACCAACCGGTGGAGCCAGTAAGACGATCCAAGAGAGATGTTAAAGTTCTAAATAGATTTAATGACTATGTTCCCTCCCTTTGGCTAGTTTTTGCACCTTGTTATTGGTGGGCGGGCTTAATTTCATGCTTTATAGTGGAGTGTTGGAGACGGTAGGTTTATGGTCGGCGTTGCTGGTCCATGCCGCGATAGAATGACGCCATGGGCAGGCGATGGGGATTACTAAGCTTCCTCTCTCTGATGAACCACTCTCCATGAGATAACCAAAGATCTAGTCTAGCAGTGAAAGTATCACACTTTTTACTCCTTTGTTTGAGAGCCGCGTTGTAGTACGCTTACGTACACACCAAATTTAAATCGCTGTAAATCTGCAAAATTTTGCTGATTTTAGACTTGATGAAAGATCAGCAAACGCTCCAGCAAAATAATGCTGCTGAGTTTTTCAGCAATTCCAACTTCTGTCAAAATGACAACCTTTTACTAAAAATCAGCAATATTTCTTTACTGATCTTTCAGCAATTCAAAATTCTGACATTTGGCTGCATTTTGCTGATTAAACTATTAAATTCAGTAAATTTAATTTGTTTTCACTACATGAGCTTCCAGTTTCTGTAAAAGATCGCTGATACAAATATACGAATAATAAAGATAAAATCGCCAGACTCTTTTCTAAGTATCATTTATTAAATATAACCAGAGTCCGAGCCAGTGTCCTTACCTGCATAATTTATTTATTTGTAGTTTTTTTTACCTCTTCCTCCTCCTGCGGTTTAACCGGTGGTATACTTGCCACTGTGATGCTAACAGTTTGACAGCTCTTTGACTGGGTGTTAGTTTATGTTAGCTGATTTTTTCGGTAAAAATATCGTTTGCTGTTTTTCAGTACACCATTGGATTGCTGATCATGATCCAGCAATTCGTTTTACTGATAATAAAAACTTAAATTTGGTGTGTATAGGCACTGGGAAAAATTGGCATAAAAAGAGCAAAATTCAATATCTCTGATCGGCGCTGACTTAACCTTTGCAAATATAATCATTCTTATGGGAAAAAGTCTCAGGAATCAAGTGGAAATAGTTTCGTCCTGTGCAGAATAGGGAGTTGGGGTTTTTGGAGCATTTTACTCATTTTGATTGAATTGATTATTTTAAAGCCACTTCCCTTGAGTTTTGTGGATGAACATTCTGGTGAATCTTGCCACAAAACTTATAAATATATATTCGTCCCCATCTTGCTCGTAAAACTTCTCCAGATTGGCCTGTCAGATTTGCTGATGTCTGCATAGGCTCGATCAGACCCCACGATTGAAACATTGGTTATGGCCCACAGCTCTAAACTAAGAAGAAGATCTTCTGAGGAAACATTAAGTCAAAAAATAAGAGAATATTTCATGGATCCTCAATGCGAACCTAGTAACAATGATGACAATTCTGATGAATATAACTATAGTGACAGCCACGATGAAGAATAAGTATTAGAGATGCTACTAATTATATGTTTGGTGTAGAAATCCCTAAACAAGTATTTTGATCTTATGATTTAAGAAAATTTACATGGAAAGAAATTGAGTTTCATATCAACTTCCAACTTCTCAACAGGGTTAGGATCTGTCACTGTAAAAAAAAGGATAAACTGTCACGTCTTAACCTTGAGTAAGCCATGAATATATGATTTCACGTTACACGCATCGTTAACCGAATCGATTTGATCGGCAGGGTTAATATTTTTAATTATTTTTCATCAAATCCAATATCTTTGTACTTTCTATTTACTGGTTCATAGAAATGATCGTTATCTAAAGTCTGCACAAGATTAGAAAAACATTTTTTGATGTTTTAAACATAATTGCAATGATATAATGAACGAGTATTCAATATTACATGCGTGAATTTGAATACTACTTGATTTATTAAATTAAAAGGGATAATCGGGAAAAATGGGTAATAAACTGATGTCAACACAAAATGAGACCATCACCATTACATTCCTCACACACTTTAACAGAGGGAAACTGCCCGAACGATCAAATTAACAAGCCTTAATTCGTATAAAAGTATATCATGAATTGTTTCTTCAATAAAAGGGGGAAATTGGGCAAAATGGGTAATTTACTGAAATTTTCTCAAGCTGAAACCATCACCATTCGATTCCTCAGTCATGTTTACAGTAATACAGTACCCGAGGGTATAGTATGACATGCACTACCGCTTATAACCGTGTTACACTACTGATTAACTTCATAAATAGGGAAGAATTAGGAGGCTCCATACATCAGCTTACCTTTCGATGCAATCTAAAACGTAATTTTTTGAGCCCCTAAGCTGTTTTCTTTCAAGAAGGACTATCATTGGACAGGTTTCTTATCACGGACTACTGTCTTTTACAAAAATATATCGAAAATAAGGTAAGAGGGGTAAAATTTTCTAAAATGCATAGTCTGCACAGACTGGTGATGTATGAAACCATTTTTAAGTGATTCTCCAAATGTGTTTCTACAAGAGTGCCAATATTTCAGAACGTATATTAACCACAATGAGGTATTTTTTAAGTCATTTGTACAAAAATTTGAGAAATGTGAGTAAAATGCTCCAAAAACCCCAACTTGCCCTATTCTGCACAGGACGAAACTGTTTCCACTGGATTTCTGAGACTTTTCCCATAAGAATGATTATATGTGCAAAGGTTAAATCAGCGCTGATAATGAATTTTGCTCCTTTTATGTCGATTTTTTCCCACTGTGCGTTGGGTGCGATACTGTTGGGTTTTTTCGCATATCACTCTTATTTTATTTATTTTTACGCAGATAGATTTCTTTGGGTTTGCAACGGAATTATACTATTGAAATATTTCAGAAAGTGCCCAACAGTGCTCCTTCTATTTGCGTTGGAAATCAAGCCACTGAATGTCTGGTACCTAATTGCATACTTAGGTACCATCTCATTCTTCATTGATACCTAGCCACTTGGTAAGAATATTTATTTCGGTAGTAAAAACTGATATTTAAAGAGCTACTCAAGCATATCTTCATCAGTCACTAACAGTAAGCAGTCTAAGTCGTTATCTGTGGAAAATAGTAATAGTTTGAATGACGGTGATTCAGTGCTGTTATACAAAGTTTCGTTTCTGTTAAGGTAAGCTTGTTATTCAATATAAATTTTATACGAACATAAGTTAAATGTGATTACCTCTCACCCCAGCAGGCCTGGGTTCAATCCCAGTCGGCGCCGCTGGGATGTTCTGAGGCATAACATCTCTGATCACGCCTTCCTTCGGATGGGAAGTAAAGCCGTTGGTCCCCGGTTCATGAGTTGATGGGTCGATAAGTAGGGTCCAGGTGTGGGAGCTGCCTTCCTGGCACGTCGGTAGCATTGGTGCTCAGCACGGAAAACAAGATCGACGGAAAAAACAAACCAAAGGAAAAAAAATAAGTTAAATGTATATAAAAAATAAGTTTATTTATATTTTTACGTTTTTTTTCAGCGTTCACCAGTACAAAGATATGGATAACCGATTAGTTATGACCCAATGTATTCAACCGATAAAAAATGATGATGCAAGGTGTATAAAAAAGGATCTGCGAATTCTTTCAGAAAATACCAAACAGAACTAAAACACGATTGGATATTCCGGAGATACAATGAATACCAATTTACGTATCTGCGGATCTTGCCGTCGAGAAATTGAAAGACGGGCTAGAAGAGGTGAAAAACTAATCATCGCTGAAAACTCGGAAACTGTTGTTGGAAGGGTTTTGCCTGAAGTACCCAGCCTGTCAACGAGACCATCAACAATATCAGTGGCCACAACTGCAACAACTGATGATGAATTTTCGCGATCTGTTAACATCGAAATATTCAAACGAGGAATTGCTGGGATTCAAGTTTCACCGATTGATGCAAAGAAGTCAAACAACGTTTATTATCCTGAACATGAAATTAAGGAAATAAACCAAGGAGTGAGGAAGCATCTTTTCCAACTAGGACCGCAGGAGGACCAAACAAGTGCAACACAGGATTTTAAAGAAATAATTCTTCAATTGAAAGAAACATTTGACAGACAAGATACCACAAGGAGTGAAAAACTACAGATTTTAACTGTGTTGCCCAAGTCATGGACAATACAAAAAATAATGGATTAATTTAACACCACAAGGTACTTCGCAACAGCAGCTAAAGAATTATTTGAAACTGATGGAGCACATTCAAGCAGTTCACAGAAGATCAGGCCATGGCTTAAATGATGCAACGAAGGAACTTGTTGTTCATTTTTTTTGAGGATGATGAAACAAGTCGGGTGATGCCTGGCCAGAGAGACTACGTGTCAGTGAAAAACGATGGAAAGCGGAAAGCAATACAGGTTATTGATGTCGACACTTAAAGAAACATACAAAAGATTTAAGGAAAAAATGAGGTAAAAATTGGAATTTCTTCATTCGCGAAACTTCGTCCTAAATACTGCAAACTTTTAACCAGTTCAGGATCGCAGGATCAGCATATTGTTATCTTAGATGTTGTGAGGATTGTCCAAACATTTCGTCAATTGAGGATTTTTTAACACAGCAATTAGAAGAAAAAATGATTGATTAACTGTCATCCGAACAGTGGGTAACTATTGAAAGATGTGGTATACAAACTATTGTTAAAGAGCCTGAAGATTTTGTTTCATATTTTTGTGAAAAATTACTCAAATTGATATCGCAAGATTTCATTAAAACAGAACAATCTAAATTCTTTAAAAAAACGAAAAACAATTTGCAAGTAGGGGAATTTTTAGTCATTTGTGATTTTTTTGAAAATTACTCCTTTGAACTGCAGGATGAAGTACAATCTCATCATTGGAATGTACAACAAGCTACTATCTATCCATTTGTTATATACTATAAAGAAAACCCGCAACATTTTAGTTTCATAATTATCTCAGAAGAGTTGACACACGATGCAGTAACAGTACCTGTTTATTTCCAAAATGATTACTTTTTTACGTACAGATCAGAGAAAAATAGTGAAGAAGATTTATTTTATGTCTGACGGAGCTGCTTCACAGTACAAAAACCGTAAGAATTTTTCTAGTCTCTGCAAGTTCAAGTATATGTATGAAATTGAAGCTGAATGGCATTTCTTTGCGACATCCCATGGCAAAAGACCGTGTGATGGTATTGGAGGTACGATAAAGCGCATGGCTACACGAGCTAGTTTAGCCAGAGAACGTGAACATCCAATTAAAAATGCCAAAGAATTATATAACTGGGCAAATAATCGAAAGGAGGAAGAGTTGATCATTTGAAGAATATAAAACTATGGCGGCAGAGTTTAATGAACAATATTGTGAAAAAAATTTCACTCATTTATTCCTATATCTGAAAATAAAATTAAAGCAAAATTGTTCTTAAACTGTTCAGATCATGATGCAAAGGTTTTTAATTTGTTTAAATAGACGTATTAAGTATTAGTGTTATATGATGTGAACTAAATAAATACCTAAGAACACCATTTTATTTAATACATTTTTATTTATGAAATGAATGCCATAATTTGCGAATGGAATTACTAATCTCGGATACTCGATTTGACGCAACTGGGAACTCACCCATGCACACTAACACCACTATTAAGTTAGGGAAAGTTTCCCCTATCTGATAGTGGTGTTAGTATGCGTGGATGAGCTCCCAGTTACGTCAAATGGACGATCGAACGCATTCTTTACAAAAGCAGATAAGTCTTTTGAAAAAGTAACCCAGGTGGGGTTTGAAGCGCCCAACTGAGGTTGGAACTGTGCTCGTCCGCACCTAGCAAACCTCGAATAATAACTCATCAGAACAGCTGCCCCGATTCTTTATTCTTCGAAACCTTTTATACATGAATTTGTTACTAAAGCTCTACACAATAGTTTTTCTCCAGTACACTGAAGTCTTTTTTTACACGGTTTTTTTTTAAGGCGGTTTTTTTTACACGGTTTTCCACGATTTACAAGGTACGTTTTTAACGATTTCTCGACAACGATGCAACCTATCGACTTGCTTCCAATCACATTATCCGTTTCAAGCTATAGGTAATCGAATGGCATACTTAAAAAAAAAAAAATCACAATTTTTGTTGTAAATACAGAAATTTTTAAAATATGTCTATATGGACCATATCATGCTTTAATTACAAATGGCATCAGGTTTTTTTTTACACGGTACGTATCCCCCGTGTAAAAAAAGACCTGAGTGTATGCACATATAAAGCGGGACAGATAGTTTTTCTCTTGGAAAGTCGGTGTCTGCTTTTTTACAAGAATTGATGCTCCCCGTGGTAGGAACGGCTATGTAAGATGCTTAATGTTTAATGTTTACTTAGACCTTTCGCGAAGCACCGAGTTAAGCCACCGCGTATCGCAGACGACGCGGTAGCAACTGTTTATAAACAACTGACCCTGAAATGTGCGACATTGTCACTGTTGCTGCTGTTAAGTTGTGTATTTTCTCCTACTGTATGGGGGTCTATTACTGGTTAATTTCTTACTCAGATTGATATTGGAACTTGAGGCCTTTGCATCCCCTCTTACTTAACCAGCTTGAGAATAATATCGAAGAGATTCTTCCCAAGGATATGCGCTGGTAACTATTCTATATTTGCTAAATTTTTTACTGGATCTTCTATTATGGTTCTTACTCCTACTGTGCTTTTCTTAAGACCTCTCTTTGTACTATTAATAAACTTATTCAGTCGTTCATACTTTAACTTAATTTTGTCATTTAGCTAAATCATCTGCGTTAACAAGTTTTATCATGTTAGCCTCTAATGGACACTTTTTGCAAAGTTTGTTTGATTCGAAAAAAAAAACCCGTTTTGCTGATATGAAAATTTGTCTAACTGACTTACGTTAATTATGCGTTTAGTTGAGTTCTTCCATTCTTGTTGCAATTGATATTTAATGTTAACATTGTATAGAACCATTACGAATAATTCACTATAAGGATTGATGTTAGAATTTGGGGTTGTTGCATCCCCCCTTACTTACTGAGCTTGAGAATCATTTTGCAAAAATTATTATCAATAAGCTTGAGTTGGTAATCTTCGATTTGAAAATTTCGTGCTTTCATGTTGCCATATTTCTCCTAACCTTAGGGTGATCCTCAATTGTACCTTTCGTAAAAGCTCCTTCGTTTCTGCTCGTTCATCCATGCGATTGAAAACTGTTCCTGACTCGTCATTTGGTTGATATCAAATATCAGGTGTGGGTGTATCTGCCATTCCCCGCCACCTATGATTTGTTGTTTGCCGCATTCAGGTCACCCTTCATCGTCTTTCATATCTATGTCTTGTACTGATCGCATCTCGTCATTATGTATGTTTCTGTTGGAAACTTTTTAGTGCTATTTAGAACTTCAATTTTCTCTATGGTGTAGTATGATTCCACATCTTCGATGATTTTCGTTATAAAATGTAAACTTGTTTTGGATTGGATTGGATTGGAAACTATAATTTTGGTATATCAACTTTTTCTTAACTTTGTTTACATACTTTGATATCATTGACATGATCTGATTAATAATATTCTTCGTTAGTTGCTTGCTGCTCTTCTTTTTTTCAATTTCATATTTTCATCTACACAATAAATAATCAGTATACTATTTATTTGCAGCAAACAAATTCACAATTAATTACTTTAACTGAACATTCTTATCTGATTGTCTTCTTGTTTTACTCTTAACTTTGTTCCTTTGTGTCATATTTCTTATTCTGATATCTTTCATCTTGTTTTGCTAGTATTTTTATTTTATTACCCTACTTTTTTTTATCACTCTTACTTCGTTTAACTCTTTTTGTTTGTAGTTATAACTCACCAATTAATCAAAGCATCTGGATGGCTACGTCATGAAATTGCAGCAAGTACTGTCTTTCTCCTAATGAGGTTTAAAATGGCACGTATCTGTAATTCGATTCATCTATGCTCGGTTCCAGGTTCATCTGGCCATACGTTTAACTTTTTATTTAGTCAATTCAATTAATGTCTTGTAAGTGGCCAAATTGCTGCAAGTGCTCGTCTTCGCTAATTGAGTGGAAACGGTGGGTATCTGTAAGTAAACTCAAATTTCAGTTAGACTCATTCATAAACTCTCGTGCATTCTGGATTCCGAATGTCATTGTCCAATTGTTCAGCTCCACATCTGTAACGGTCTGTAAAAAATAAAACAGCCTTTAATAAATTGTCAACCGTAACATCATTTACGACTCTGGGATCATTTACAGTATATTAATGCTGTGTTTTGACGGTATTTTCCGTTCAAAATTGTTTTGTATTCAATTTCGCTGTGAGATTCTAGTACACAGTTAGTCCAAAGCGCTTTGTAGGTACAATATTCTTGTCCACTTTGATCTTTTTTTTCATCATTGTCATTAGTATTATTTTTCAGCGTGTTAATTTTTTTTTATGAAATTATTCTATAAATCTGTTTGTAACTGGTTTTCAGTAATTTAAACCATATTGTGTGCTGTAATGTCAACCGATCCATTCAAAATAGTACTGCAAAATATTTTGCTCTTTTTTGATGAATACATTTGTTTTATTAGCTGAATTATTCAATTACTGCATGCATTACATATAGGTTAAATTTTTTTTGTATCTCTTTGAAATGTTTTCATCACTAATTATATTAGAAAATACTTTTTACTATTATTAGCTATTTATGTTTTTACCTTTGTTTTCATTTTCTTGAAACTTTATCTGAAGCTTCGCTTTTATGTTCCCATCTCCATATATGTATGTTTTGAACATTTTGTTCAATCTCTTATTAATCCCAATTGAAATTTAATGTATACTTTTTCTTTACAATTTTCAATTGTCTCTTATCATTCTGGTAATTCCATATATTCATTTTCAAATAACAATACTTAATTTTATATATACCCCGGAGTCATTATTCTTATTATTTATTTATATTACTGTTAAGTTCGATAGCTTGGTACAGGGAAATTAGTCACTAAATCACAACACACGTCACACGACACCTTTTTTACAGAGCGAACTGAACTCATTCACTCCTTTGAATGGACTGTACTCTTCCCATTTTCTCCTACTCTCTGCTGCCTGCCCAAACGTAGCAGGTTCATTCACGTTTGCGCTTTGTGCTTTCACGAATCCATAAAAAAGCTCTTGTCTATAGTGTCCTGCACCGCGCTGAAATACACATTCTGTGCGCCATCAAAGCAACCAGTTTTTTCTCGTTTATTCTGACATTGTCATTTTTCTTCCGTTCATTCTCCCCGCGTTGAGATCTCTAGCTCAACAGATGGAAGAAAGGCAATCTTGGTTATTGCTCTCTTGTACTCGCCAGCCGTAGTCTTGACCGTCACTACACGGACCATGTCGTCGTTGCCAGGATGTAATGCGATTATCCGCCCACGTCTCCATTGCTGAGGAGGCAGATTTTCGTCAAGAAGCAGAACCAAGGCTCCAGCATCGATTTTCTTCACGCTGCTATTCCACTTTTGCCGACCTTGCAAGTGATGCAAATATTCTCTGGACCATCGTGACCAGAAATGTTGTTGCATGAATTGAATGTGCTCAATCGTCCAATCTTTTCTTCATTGTAGGAAGGTTCTGGTACTGCCAATCCCGATCGCCCAATCAAGAAATGGAAAGGAGTCAGAACCGACAAATCGTTAGGATCATCTGACATTGGAAATAATGGTCGAGAATTTAAGACCGCTTCAGTTTGCGCCAAGAATGTGGTCAACTCCTCAAAAGTGAGCTTGGTTCCGCCGACGACTCGCTTCAAATGATGCTTGGAGGATTTTACTCCAGCTTCCCAAATGCCACCGAAATGAGGACTTCTTGGAGGAATAAAATGCCAGCAAATGCCCTTCACTGCACAGAACTCTTCCACTTTCCGCTGATGTTGTTGGTCATTGAACAAGTCCCTGAGTGCAGCAAGCTCATGATTGGCACCCACAAATGCAGTTCCGTTGTCTGAATGAATATCACTTGGCAAACGACGCTTGCTCACAAATCGGTGCAGTGCAGCAATGAAGTTGTCCGTCGTGAGATTGGAGACCACTTCAAAGTGAATGGCCTTTACTACCATGCATACAAAAACAACCACATATGCTTTGTAAACCTTTGGACTTCTTCCTCCTAGCTTCAGTAGAAACGGGCCAGCATAATCAATTCCAACCTTTGAAAATACTGGCGCTTGATTTACACGGGACGCTGGAATGTCACCCATGAACTGACTACCTGCTATCGGATAGCACCTTGCACAAATTTGGCATTTCGAAATTACTTTCTTGATGATAAGTTTCGCTTTCACTGGCCAGTACCGCTCTCGCACAATAGCCAGCAGGCCACCTTGACCGACGTGATGATGCTCCTCATGCAATTTCCGAATCAAAATCTCTGTGACGTAATGTTTCTCTGGAAGTAGCATCTGATGCTTTCCATCGTATGGAATAGCAGAGTACTTCAGACGACCTCCAACACGAATAAGGTGATCTTCTCCTACGAATGGAGCAAAACTCGACAGATTGTGGCGCTTGCTTGACCTTGACCGTAGCAACTTCAGAAGATCACTAAACGTTTCTTGCTGAATTAGCCTGACAATAACCTTTTCGGCCTTCACCATTTCTTCTGCCGTAACACTCTTGGTGACACTAATCACATCTTTTTCTTTCTTCAGGTCAATAAACCTCATCACGTAGGCCCAAGCCCTTTGAAGCTTCCTGTAATCACTCACTCTGTTGAATTGCATTGGCGGTTCACTTCTAACAGCCGCCAACACCCTGCTGGCCTGATGTCAGGCAGCGGCAGGACTGATTCCTCCAATTCTTCTGGCTCATCTGTTTTAAACGCCTGCTTCCACAGCATCGATGGGCCATTCCACCGCGATTTTTTGTTCACCAGGTCGATTGGCAATTCACCTCTCGAGATGGCATCTGCAGGATTTTCTTCCGACCTGATATAATTCCAAGTGTAACCTGGAGTTAGTTCCAGCACCGCTGTCACCCGGTTGGCGACGAACTGATTCAAAGCCAGAGGTGACTTCTTCACCAACACAAAACAATTTGTGAATCTCACCATAAGATGACCTCATCAAACTTGATAGTCATCGATGATATTACCTTTCGAACCAACTCAGCTAACAATTTAGCACCGCACAACTCTAAACGGGAAATGGTCACCGGTTTCAGTGGGGCCACCCTTGATTTGCTAGCGACCAGATTAACTTCGATTGTGCCTTCTGCTGTTATGCTTCAGATGTAAACCACAGCTCCATATACCCGCATGGAGGCATCAGAAAATCCATGTAATTCAATCCATGTCGCATTACTGAGAACTACACAACGTTGCTTTTGTTTTTGATTGATTGCCGGTAGTTCTTCTCGAAAATGCTGCCATTGATGCAACAATTCGTCGGGAAGCTGCTCATCCCAGTCTAGCCCAAGACGCCATAAATCTTGCATGATAATTTTCGCACAGGTGATGACTGGTCCCAGGAATCCCAATGGATCGAAAAGCCGACCGATATCCGACAACACCTCACGCTTCGTAGAAGAAATCTTCTCATCAATCAACGGCTCGACGTGGAAAATGAAATAATCTTCCGAAGGATTCCAGATCAATCCAAGTGTCTTTTTTTTTTTTTAATGTGTTTATTTTTCCAGGCTCATTTGCCGTAGCTTTGCGGAGCCGATATTCATTGTTTAGGTTACAAAATTTCTTAAGACTAACGTTAGTAAAGCGGGGGCCGATTACTCGCGGCTATCTCGAGGTTAGGGGTAACAAATTGTAACAAATGGATGGCAGGGTAGGGATTGAGAACACAAGGTTTGGAGAGCAATGTGCTCTTGATCTCGAACTAAGCGACCAACTGATGAAAAAGACAAACATGGGGGTACACCGATGGGCAGCTAACAACTTGGGGGAACACAAGATGACACTAACTACTAAATCCTCAGATCTATCCGTTTTAAAAACACATATATTAAATTGCAATAGTCGAGATCTCGGCTCGCCAAGATGTCATGGGTTGTTTTCCTCGGGCCCTGAGGGATGCGGATAACTCGGATCTAGCAACACAATGGAGGGTACATGACCAAAGTACGTGGTCGATATCGTGATAGCCACTACCACAAGCGCACAAATTGCTGCCTGCGAGCCCGATTCGGAAGAAATGCGAGTCTAACGAGTAGTGATTGGACATGAGCCTTGATATGACACGTATAAAGTCACGGCTCATGTCCAATCTTTTGAACCATGGCTTGTTCGATACCTGTGGGAGAATAGAATGTAACCATCTTCCCAGATCACTCTCATTCCATTTTTGTTGCCAGTTGGTGAGGACGTGCTGACGGGTAATTGAGAAAAATTCCGCAAAGGCGATTTGTCGATCAAAAATATCGCCTTCCATAGCGCCCACCTTAGCTAGCGAGTCCGCTTTCTCATTGCCCGGAATTGAGAAATGAGATGGGACCCAAACTAAGGTGATAGTATAGGAGCAGTTAGATAAAGTACTCAATTTAGCTCGGATTTCGGTCAGGAAATACGAGGAGTGCTTCATCGGCCTCATTGATCGAATAGCCTCCAACGAGCTAAGGCTATCAGTAAAAATAAAATAGTGATCAGATGGTAGTGAGGCAATTTGCTCTACTGCGTAAAATATGGCTGCTAGTTCCGCAACGTATACGGAACAGGGTTTTTGCAGTTGATATGAGGCGCTATGAAATTCGTTGAATACTCCAAATCCAGTGGAAGCGTTTATAGTTGACCCATCTGTGAAAAAACTCTTATTGTTACTAACATGGTGGTACTTGTTTGCAAAAATTAAAGGAACAACCATCGACCGATGGTGATCTGGTATTCCACGGATTTCTTGCAACATGGTCAGATCAAAATTTACAGAGGAACTATAAAAGTCTTGGAGGCAAACACGAGAGGAATTGAATGAAGAAGGGCCAATCTCCAGCGTCATGTACTCGTAATAGAGACTCATGAATCTTGTTTGAGGATTTCTGTCGAGCAGCTTCTCAAAATTTTCTATTACCAATGGGTTCATTACTTCACAACGGATAAGAAACCGGAAGGACAGTTCCGCAAAACGATCTGTCAGTGGGAGAACACCCGCAAGTACTTCGAGGCTCATCGTATGCGTCGAGTGCATACAGCCAAGCGCGATTCGGAGGCAACGGTATTGAACCCGTTGCAGCTTCAGGATATGTGTTTTCGCTGCGGATTGAAAACAGAAGCTACCGTACTCTAGAACCGACAAGATGGTTGTTCGATACAACCTGATCAGATCTTCCGGGTGTGCTCCCCGCCAAGTTCCAGTAATTGTACGAAGAAAATTGATTCTTTGTTGGCATTTTTGTTTCACATACGCAATATGTTTTCCCCACGTGCTTTTGGAATCGAACCAGACACCTAAATACTTGAAAGATATACTTTGAGTGATTGTTCTACCCTTTAGTTGAAGCTGTAACTGTGCAGGATGATGCTTCCTAGAAAAAACAACCAACTCAGTTTTCTCCGGAGAGAATTCGATACCCAGCTTCATAGCCCAAGTAGACAAATTGTCTAAGGTATCTTGCAATGGTCCTTGCAGGTCCGGTGCACTTGGCCCTATAACGGACACAACCCCGTCATCTGCAAGCTGCCTTAGCGAACAGTTTTCATCAAGACAACCATCAATGTCTTTTACATAAACATTATAAAGAAGGGGGCTTAAACATGAACCCTGGGGGAGACCCATGCAACTAATTCGTGAAGTTGTCGAGTTTCCATTAGAAAAGCTCATATATTTCTCAGACAACAAGTTGCTCAAATAGTTGTTCATAATTGGTGAAAGCCCACTATCGTGGAGTTTATCCGAAAGGACATCGATACAAACAGAATCAAAAGCCCCCTTAATGTCCAAGAAAACTGAACCCATTTGCTGTTTTTGCGCATAGGCCAGTTGAATTTCAGTTGAAAGCAACGCAAGGCAGTCGCTCGTTCCTTTGCCTCTCTGAAATCCAAATTACGTATCTGAAAGTAAACCATTCGACTCGACCCATTTGTCTAGACGAAAAAGAATCATTTTCTCCAACAATTTCCGTATACAGGACAGCATCGCGATGGGACGGTACGAGTTATAATCCGACGCGGGTTTACCGGGTTTTCGAATGGCGATAACTCTTACTTGTCTCCAGTCATCCGGAACAATGTTGTGCTCCAGAAATTGATTGAATAAGTTCAACAAGCGTCTCTTCGCGACATCTGGGAGATTTTTAAGCAAGTTGAACTTGATTCTATCCATTCCTGGAGCTGAATTGTTACATGAAAGGAGAGCAAGTGAGAATTCCACCATCGAAAACGGGGAATCTATTTCGTTATTACCCGACGGACGATCACGAACGTTGGTTTGAACCGACACCGAATCCGGGCAAACTTTCCGCGCGAAGCTGAAAATCCATCTGTCCGAGTACTCCTTGTCTTCGTTAATCGGTGTAGACGCGTTTCGCATTCTCCTGCCGACAGTCCAGAGTGTTCTCATGGAAGTCTCTCGCGACAAACCATCGACGAACCGACGCCAGTAACCGCGTTTTTTTGCTTTAATTAAGTCCTTAAAAGTTTTCTCGAGGTCGGTGTACCGCTCGAAATCCCCGACCTTGCCGTGTTTGCAGAAGCGTTTAAACGCGGCGGACTTCTCGCTGTTCGCGTCGGTGCAATCCTTATCCCACCACGGGGTGGGAGGTCGCTTGCGGACGGAAACACCCGGAACACGTTTCGTCTGTGCTTGCAGCGCAGAATCGATGATGACACGCGCGAGAAAGGAGTACTCGTCCAGCGGAGGAAGTACGTCAACCGATTGACTGGCATCAATAACCGCGGTCGCGAATTTTCGCCAGTCAATGTTTTTCGTAAGATCGTACGCGATGTCGACCGAGCGAGTAGAAGATGAACCATTGGTAATAGAAATTTTGATTGGCAAATGGTCACTACCGTAGGGATCTTCAATTACTTTCTACGAGCAATCCAACGATAGTGAACTCGAGCAAAGTGAGAGGTCTAATCTGCTTATTTTTGCTGGAGGTTTGGCTACTCGTGTTGCTTCCTCGGTGTTTAGAATTGTCATTTTGAAGAAGTCGCACATGTCGTATATCAAGGTTGAGCGGTTGTCGTCGTACAGTTCCCCCCAGCCTATACCGTGAGAGTTAAAATCTCCCAAGATCAACCGTGGCTCTGGCATAGCCGTGCAGATATCCGAGAAACTTTGACGAGAAATCGCAGTTCGCGGTGGAAGATATACTGAGGCAATACTGAGGCATTTACCTCGAATATTAACCTGACATGCAACAACTTCAATGCCTGTCACCGAAGGCAGATCGATTCTGTAGAAGGAATGGAGCTTGTTGATCCCCAGAAGCACCCCTCCATACGAATCTGCCCGATCAAGGCGAATAATGTTGAAATCGTGGAAAGCAAGATCGTTGTCTGAAGAGAGCCATGTTTCACAAAGGGCAAATGCATCAGAAAGTAAACTAAAAATTTAAATGTGTCAAGTTTTGGCATAAGACTTCTACAGTTCCACTGAAGAACAGAGATCATATCCCCGACCTCATTCGGAGAATTATCCATCAAAGGATATGATCGATGCAAGGAAGGACCACCTAGAAGCTAGTTGCTTCAAAAGAGTTTTCACCATTGGCAGCACTAAATTAATAATGCTCCTCGTTGAGTCAGAGACATTGAATATACTGAAGAAGCTATCCACAATACCAGAAAACGTAAACGTGAACATGGGGGCATGTTCTTGCTGATTATTCAGCTGCTTTTCTCGTCGAAAAACTGGGACATCTGGGGTTTTAGATGATCCTGGAAGTGACGGAAAGTTCTTGTCATAATTACAAGGTTGAAAACCCGGTGGAATGGGCTTCGGTGCATTTCCATTACCTCTTGATTTTTCCAAGGTGGAAGGGTGGTCCGTACGAGTGGCCTTACGAGGCTTTTCGGTGTTGTGTTGTTTTGCTCGTTTTCTCGTATTGCCTTTAAAGACAAACGGACTACCCTCACCGACCTCTGAGTCAGAGTCTAGATCATCAACTGGCAAAATGGAGAACGTGTTACTGCTTTTTGGTGTGGTCTGAGAAGATGAAGCGGTATTCTTCAAGAGTTCTGCTAGTGTTCTCTTGGAGCGAGCTTGCAGAGACCGCTTAAGTTTTTCTCCCTGCTGTTTATACCTCGGGCAGTCAGTCAGGGTATGTAGGCTTTACTTGCAGTACACGCATTTTGGAGGAGCACCGCAAGGGCCCTCTTGATGTTGCTCGCCACACTGATCGCAGCGTGGTTTGTTCGAGCAGTAATCCGATGTATGACCAAGTTGTTTACATTTCGAGCAGTTCATTACCCGAGGTACAAACAGACGTACAGGCAGCCGAACCTTGCCAATAGCGACGTAGTGAGGTAACGCTGAACCCGAAAAGGTCACACGAAACGAGCTTGACAAGGAATAAGTTTTTTTGGAGCCTACTACGGATACTGACTGCATTTGAAGGCAGTCCAATATCTTCACCTTCGGCAGAGCACGGTTTTTAAAGATTCCGAAGGAATCGGGACCCAAGAAATCATCACTAGTCAAACTCGCTTCGGTGACCACTCCTTCAATTTCTACCTCACTACTGGGTATGTAGACTCGGTATTCCAATGAAAAAAGCTCGCACGCAACAATTTGGTTAGCCTGCTTCCGGTCATCAACGGTAACGCGCAGTTTTATTGGTGTTACCTTGAAAATATCGGTAACGGCCGAAAAATGTGTTGTTAGATCCTTAGAGATCCTCGGAATGTTCAAAGGTTTTTGTTTGGGCCGGAAAAAAACAACCCATGGGCCTTTCGAGGCTTCTGGGTAAGCCTTTAGGCGGGGGAGCGCAGAGATTTTTGGGGGCAATGGTGTGGGGGGTGCAGGACGAGGAGGTGATGGTGGGAGAGAGGGTTGTGGGGGATACCTTTTCTTGGGATATGCTCCAGTATTTTTGCTGGAGAGCGAGTCAACTGGGACGTCAAGGGTTTCCATTTCCACAACTTCCTCGAGACTTTCGTGTGAGGAATTAAGAGTTTCGTCGTCTGAGATGGAAAGTGACCATCCCCCGCCTTTATCATTTTCATCCATTGCGGTTAAATATCGCCACAATGGTGTTTTTAATAAATATTCTACAAATAATTACAGTAATTTCAAATAGTACCAAAAAAATGCGAAAAAAAAATAAAATAAAAAATTAAAAAAAAAATACAAAAAAATTATATAGTTTTACTCTAATAAAGAGTAAAACGAAAGAAGGAAAAAAAAACAAAAAAGGAAAAAAAAATATATATATACTAAAAAAAAATGTTTTTGGATCACCCTAACTATGCTCTACTTATAAATAGTACGAGAAAAAAAAAACCAAGAAAAAAAAATTATAGATATATACTATTTACAAAATTTTGAATCACCCTAATTATGACCCAACCTAATCTAATATTGGACCATGCGGGGAGATGCGATACTGGTGAAAACAAAGCGACACGGTATACCTATTACACTGAGGCGGCAGATGACTGGTGCGAGGTTATTGTTTGCCCCAACGGCTGTTGGGTCGATAACCTGATAGCTGGTATGCCTCGGTCGCCTCGGTAGGCAATTTAACGTGCTTTCGTTGTTGCTATCAATGGGATGATGTGATGATGCGATGATGGTGATTAAAGCTGGACCGTAAGCAAAGCGCTCGGCGTATGGTTAACGGCTTCCTCACTCGTGCACTAGTTGTATTAGCACTATGCCAACTAACTTTGGCGAGAAAAAACCCTCGCGTGGGGAAAAACTCAAAAACTCAAATACTAGTGTCGTACAACGAGACCGATGCGACTTGACCGGCTCAGCGTGCGAGACGGAATGAATCCAAGTGTCTTGATTGTATTATTAATCCCAGATTCTTCGAAACTGACTTGCTTTTCTTGCAGATCCCTCTGGAATTGCAGCTAGGACCTCTGCACTATTCGAACAGAATTTGTGAACGCCAAACCCTCCTCGAGCCAATAATGCTGATAGTTCTTTGTATGTATCGATCACCGTTTCGACCAATTGTTCACCGGTTAGAAAATCGTCCACATAACTGTCCTTTTCGATAACTTGCGCGGCCAGTGGAAACTGTGTACCTTCGTCTGCAACCAGTTGAATCAATGCCTTTGTCGCATGATACGGTGAACTTGCCACACCGTACGTTACAGTTTGAAGCTCGAACACCTTCCATTCACCGTTTTCATCACACCACACAATCTTATGGTACTTGCAATCATCTGGATCCATACCGACTTAACGGTACATTTTTGGAACATCGGCTGTCAGTACCACTTGATGGCCACAGAAGCGCAGAATTATCTCCACCAGATCACTTTGTACAGTAGGCCCAACCATTACAGCATCATTCAACGAGACTCCAGAAGTTGTTTTTGCCGATGCGTCGAAAACTACCCTGGTTTTCGTTGTGGAACTAGAGGTCTTGTACACAGCGTGATGCGGAATGAAGTATCTGCCTTCATCTACGACCTCCACTTGCTTCATATGACCGAGAGCTATGTACTCTGTCATGAACTCAAAATACTGCATACGTTTCTCAGGATTCCTTAACAAGGAAATCATCAGTCGATCATAACGCTTCTTCGCCATAACAAATGAACCACCAAGTTGATCCTTTAGCTCGTTGAACGGAAGTCGCACTACATAGCGGCCTTGATCATCCCTAGTATGAGTGTCCTTGAAATGCTCCTCAACAGCAGCTTCTGCCACCGACAAAGTTGAACCCAGACGAACGTCCTCGATTTCCCAAAACTTCACCATAGTTTCATTCAGGATCTCTTCTTGTTTACCGAACTGACACAAATGTGCACGTGGTGCACCTCTCCTAGTTTGCACTGAACCTCCGACGACCCAGCCGAATTCAGTTTCAGCTAAGGTTACAGCACTGTTCTCTATCTTCAAGCGTCCCTTCTTCACCAAGTCGAAAAATAATTTGTTGCCAATAATCATATCAATTTCTCCTGGAGCGTAGAACAACGGATCCGCTAACTGCACGCCATACGGTAGTTTCCAGCATTTAGTATCGATCTCCACGACGGGTACGTTCTATGTTATCCTTGGTGTACGGCCAAGAATTCTAATTCACTCGTCGTGAACGAACTGATTCGTGACAGAATTTTCGTCGAAACTAAGTACTATACTCGAGTCTGAATGTCGTTGAGACCAGTGATACGAAGATCGATGCTATCCATCTCCAACATCAACTTACTTGCCAACCTCTCTGTGAGTATGTGACTGTCGGATCCTGAATCTAACAGCGCACGACACTTTACGTTGGAACCTCCTGTTCCTACCACGAAAATCTCTGCGGTTGACAACAGTACCTGTCGCTTTGTTGTGCCAATCTGTGCACACAATGTAGTTGCACTTGAGCATTCTACGGCTTGCTGATCCTGCGTTTGCTCTTGCGTCTTCATGCCTGGTGACGGGGACTTATCTTCTTCACTCGTCTTCTCTGTTGTATCTCTAGGATGCCACAGACTATGATGCTTCCGACCGCAACCTTGGACCTTGCACCATTGGTCGGACGGACAGTCGATTACACGATGTTTTTGTTTCAAGCAATTGTAGCATAAACCCACCTTCGCAGCAAATGATTTGCGTTCCGGGAACTCCATACTTTGGAACTTCGAGCACTTATAAATAACGTGCTCTGCATCACAGCACGGACACGCTTCTCTTGCCGTCTGGATGAACGACTTCGATGTCTGTACTTGAACCTTCTGGTTACTCATTGGACGTTGTTTGGTCTGTACCATTGCCTGTTGTTGCTGTGAGCGATTCGTACGCTGTAGAACGCGTCCTCGTTCACGAAGAAATTCAAGGAATTTCTCCCTTAGGCAGCTTCAGCTCCCGTTGCTCCTGCGTATCGTTGTCGAGTTTCTTATAGAGAACGTTAGACACAATCAATTCCCCCAAGCCTTCGACAGGATAGCCATGACCTTTCAAAGAATCGACGTGCTTCGTACACGTTTCAACCAGCTGAGAAATCGATTGCCCACGGTTTTCCTTGTTGATCTTTGCGCAATCCAGGATAGCGTCAACGTGAGTATCCAGTATCAGCCGTTTATCCTCGTATGCGTAATAATGCTCGTGAAAAGGCTCTTAAAGCTGTACCAATTCTCCGGTGTCCCGTCAAACGTTGGAAATGGAGCATGCAGTTGCGGTGCTGGCGCTTGCACAATAATCGGCTGTTGAAAACTAGAGACACTACTTGACGTACCTGGTCTTACATTACTTGCTTCTTGCGCTGCGGCGATCATAGCCTGCAAGTCAACGTAAAGTTCGTTGTGAATTTTTTCGAAGACCGCATACTCTTTGCGTTCAGCAGCTCGTTGATTTCTCGGCAGCAGCACGGAAATTTCGGCATGTATTTTGTCAAATTCGTTCGCAAACCGCCGCAGTGTTTCAAGGTGAAGATTGAGCAAATGAATGTTGACTTCTCCTTGCAACGATTCCTTCATCCTGATGAATTTATCTATGATCAGTTCACGCCGATCCATCAGCACCTCCAAGTTGGATTCCATTGCCTTCTTCTTCTCGAGCAGTTCTTTAGAAAGCTTCTGTTCCGCGATTGACGGAATTGTATTCTCTTGTTCACTACGTGAACCTGTTAGCGCTTCCAAACTGTTTCTTCTTGTTAATTGTTGCAACACTCTTCGTGGTGTTTCACAGTCACTCATGTCTACACTTCTCCGGAATCGTTCAACTAGTGATGTACCACGGGCACGTCTACTAGGGGAATTTACGTATTCTCGGCAACCTAAGCAGCGACCTTCTTTCTATAGTCTTTTTCTCTATGGAACGCACAAATGTGCAGTATTGGTTTGTTTACAATCTTTTGCTGCCAGCTGCTCTAACAATTTCAGTCGAAAGAATTGTCAAAAACTGTTTTGAAACGCTTTTACAAAGCTCCAATCTTCTCTAGTGAGAGCGAGTATTGTCGGCAACCAGTTTTTCTTCGGCAACAGTTCCATTTGAACTGCATGTTAATCTGCTGTTCTATTATCGGCAGCTCGAAATCAGCTACAATTTGTAGTGCGTGTGTTTCATTTCAAGAAAACCCTGTTAGATTGCTTTTTCTCAGTGGTAAAAATATAGTCAAATTGAAGCTGAAAGCATAAAGAATCGTTTACATGCATTCAGCGAAGTGTTTTCGTAAGAAAATCCAGTGAAAATAGTGTTTCAATTTGGGTTGCCGAAAATAGTCTGTCATGCCGAAGCCGTCATTTCCCCTACTTCACTTTGACTTTGAGTTACAATATATGCACACGGTGCATCACAAATTGTAACGTTCGTTTTATCGGTTTCCAGCCTCACTACGCACACGGTGCGTTTAATTGTCCAACATCCACATTTACAAGCATAATCACTACCAAATTTGCGTTCGATTTTCAGTCTCGGACTGCACTACGCACACGGTATGCTTGATTTTCCAATGATTATGCCACGGACATAATCATTTTCGATATTCTGGCCACGGGCCACACTACGCACATGGTGCGTTCTGTTTAAAATCGCAATCTTAGGCCACGGGCCTCACTAATTATACTTTTGCACACGGTGCAAACACTGCCAGAACCCGTACTATGCCACGGACATAACGTTTTCTGACCTTCGACCCCGGACCAAACTTTTGCACACGGCACACGACAGCAACTAAATTTCCGTAAGCACTACGTTTGGCGGACTAAAATGTCCGCTCATCCGGTTCGATTGGACCAAATGTTTAGTTCGATAGCTTGGTACAGGGAAATTAGTCACTAAATCACAACACACGATTTTGCCTTGAACAATTCTAGATAAACATTTCAAATGGTCCTATCTGCTTTGATCGATTCTCTTCATCGACTTTCTCTTTCGTCAATAACTCAACTGCAAAACCTTTCCCTGTTGTGTTTGACGTTTTGGACGCTAGATATGAACCTCCTTTATCAAACTATGTGGTAGAATTAGCGCGAAATCTGTTTGCATAGCAGTGGTTATGAAAAGAGAAAGTCGATGAAGAGAATCGATCAAAGCAGATAGGACCATTTGAAATGTTCATCGAGAATTCTTAGTTTTATTGACACCTTTTTTACAGAGCGAACTGAACTCATTCACTTCTTTGAATGGACTGTACTCTTCCCATTTTCTCCTACTCTCTGCTGCCTGCCCAAACGTAGCAGGTTCATTGACGTTTGCGCTTTGTGCTTTCACGAATCCATAAAAAGCTCTTGTCTATTGAGAAATCCAACTTAAACTCATGCGCACCTGGTGGCAGGAATAAGCACTAACCGAAGGTGATAAGTCTGTGACAGCCCTTGAAAATTTCATTGATTGTTTGCAAAATTATTTAATTTCAATGTAATTTCATGAAAATTTCTTGTCAGCATGGATGAATCTTGTACAAAATCCATAAAACTATTTTATAATGCATTGTTCTTAAATAAAAAGCTACTTCAAGACTTATAAATTACTGAAAACATGTTAAGGTTTGAAATCATCTGCCGATTAAACAACAGACAAAGTTGGCCGACTAAATCAATCGACGAAAAACTATTAAATAGGCCGATTGCTCGGTGTAGCACCAGACCAAAAACGATTTAATCTGCTGATTAATACACCGACTGAAATTAATTTTTAAGTGACAATAGATTTAGTCGGTGGACGATTCGGGTGATTTGGATGATGTTTGTTTATTTGGAAGATATTTTCGAAACAAAGCACGATAAAATTCAGCATTATGTACCATTATTACGAGTACTACTTTTTTGCTCCGATCATGTTTTGACTTCCACAGAAACTCGCTAGAATAAATAGAAAATAATAGTTTTTTGGTTGAAATTTCAAAAATGTATTCAGTTTGACACATTATTTCGAACTTATCACCGCTGCGATTGCAGCGTCACGGTGGTCGATTGAAACATGGATTTGTCAATAGTGTCCTGCGCCGCGCTGAAATACACATTCTGTGCGCAACCACTTTTTTTCTCGTTTATTCTGACGTTGTCATTTTTCTTCCGTTCAATTACTATTCAATTTAATCATCACAATATACATCATTCGTTCCGGGAACGTCTTCCCTTGTCTAACGCACTCTCTCACAAACATTCCATGTATCCCTCTTATACATTAGCTACAGTTTATCACTTCTTTTTTTTCACTTCACCAATATTTTTATTATTTGCTCGCAGTATTCTTTCCATTTTCATAGCCATCTCCCATGTTCCTCCAAATTTTAATTGTTATTTTAATATGTGTGTCTCTCTATTCTTAATTATAACATAAATATTATGTACATAATAAACGATAAATAAATACTTATTTTGATTATAAGAATCTTTATCTGTACTGACGAATTTGTTCCGCGTACTTGATGATTAATCATTGTATCGCTTTATACGATTGACGTGGATTTTTTCTAATTTCTTCCCATTCTGTATTACCACTGTTTGTTCACTAGGAATTTCCATTACTGTGTATGGGCCACGCCACATACTCTGTAATTTTTGTCCTACCCCCATAGGGTTTGATTGCACTAAAACTAAATCTCCCCACATTGGTTGCCATTGATTTGAATTTTTGTCATATTGAACCTTCCGCTTTTCTTTTAATATTTTCAAGTTTTCTCTCGCGTTATAATGAATGTTGCTCAAAATGCTCTTAATTTCACCAACGTAATCATGATACCCAACAAACAATTCAAAGTCACAAATAAGCATACACACTGAATAAATGTTGTATAACAGTGTACAATGCTGAATAAAACAGGATGTCGAATTATGTGCTGAAAAAAGGTCATTGAGATCGATAGATGCGTCTTTATTCCGCTGTTTGCTCTGATATGATTAATTTCCTTATTAAAAGCTTTATAAACGTTGACTGTCTTCCTTATTCAGAACCAGAAGCTTGATCTAATAACAAACTGAATAAGTGTAATTTGCACATACATTGAGACTTTAATTCGACTGTTTTCAATTGATTTAATAACATGCTTTATTATACGTCTAATAAATGTTCTCCAGCTCCTTTATAAGATTGCATTGCATTGCTTTACAATATTGCTGTATAAAGGTGAATACACTCAGCAAAATAGCTCTTATACCACCCAACAAACAATTCAAAGTCACAAATAAGCATATATATTGAATAAATGTTGTATAACAGTGTACAATGCTGAATAAAAAGAATTGTCGAATTATGTGCTTAAAAAAGGTCATTGAGATCGATAGATGCACATTTATTCCACTGTTTGCTCTGATCTGATTAACTTACTTATTAAAAGCTGTAAAAGTGTTAAATGTCTTCCCAATTCAACGCCAGAAGTTCGATCTAATAACAAACTGAATAAGTGTAATTTGTAACATACATTGACACTTTAATTCGACTGTTTTCAATTGATTTAATAACATGCTTTATTATACGTCTAATAAATGTTCTCCAGCTCCTTTATAAGATTGCATTGCATTACTTTACAATATTGTTGAATAAAGGTGAACACAGTCAGCATAATAGCTCTTATACCACTATGCGTCCATGTTGTAATCACATGATTTGTAAATGCTTTATAAACGACGTATTAGATTCATTATTCGACAACACTGATTCAGTCTTACAACAAGGCGAAATCAGTAGAGTATTGGTTACCGTTTCCGCTTTCCAATTAGAAGGTCATGAGTTCAATCCCAAGCTCAAACCTTTTTTTTACAATAATTAATTTAAATAGTAATCATCGATCACATGACTCACGATAATGAATGCATTGATCTAGTTTAAAATATACCCGAGCATCCTTTCTTTCGACTTGGAGATGTGAAGAGGCAACATTGTTCTCATTCAAAACAACGATGAATGAATTAATCATTCCCACAGGGCCTTCAAGGAGCTAGAGTTGCGATCGGGAGTGCTGATAGGTATTTACTTTCATGCAAGCTTTTATAGATTATTGAGTTGCCCATATGATGAATTCTAGGATAGCTCAGATGACAAGGCAAGCGGCTGGTGATCGGAAGGTACATGGTTCGAATCCCATACCATACAACGACGACATGTATAAGTATTTAATAAATTTTCTAATATCTGTGTGGTGCGAGCCACGTCAGAAATAATGAAATATAATACACTTAAGAAAAACACACCACACCCCCTTCCCTGTCCCCGTTCATCTTATTTTCGGGTTAATTTTCCCACAGTTGAATAATCGTTTAATAAATGTATAATAATGTCTAATTAAACGTTACTTCACATGAGAATCAAGCGTATACAGAGCATCACTGTTTTAAGGAGAAGCAGTGATGTCTAATAAACGCTGAATAATCATTAATTTTATCGTATAAACTCTGTTACAACTCAATATAAGTCGAATAAAAGCTTCTTGACATACCTTATTCAACACCAAATATTTCGATGTTGTGGTTGAATAAATTCTCCAGATTTGTGTGAACAAAGCCTGAACAGAAGTTATTATTAAAAATAGTACAAGTACTATTAAGCATGCAGTTGAATAAAATGGCCAAGAAGTCGTTTCTTCAATAGACGATTGTTTGTTGGGTAGTCCATTGTGGAATAACCTTTTTTATAAATGGATGTAGGAATTTTTGCCTTTCGTCCATTTAATAACTCAAATGGGGTGCAATTGTATTCAAAGTTGAAGTATGGTATCAATTGGTCCTATGTTCTTTGATTCCCTCCAATAAATTGTCGTAAATAGGTTTTCAACTCTCTGTGTGAACGTTCCACTAAATTAGCCTGTGGATGGTATGCACTTGTGTTGATTTTTTTAATTTTCAAAACTTTACATATGTTTTTCATGAGGTTACTCATGAAGTTCGCACCTTGGTCGGTCACTATTTCTTTTGGAGAGCCGAATTTACAGATCACATTTTCGACAAAAGTTCTTGCTACTGTTTGTGCTTCCTGATTTTCCATACATGCGACAATTAAATATCTGGTTAGATCATCCTGAACGACTAATCCGTATTTATTACCCCATTCCGATTCGGGTAAAACAACGATATCCATAAATAAACGGCGCTGTAGCTGTTGTAGTAATTTTCATTGGAAATTTTGTTGGACTTGCAAATTTTGTTTTTCTGACACGATTCGCATTTTCTTACATAATCTTCAATGTCTCGTCTCATATTTTTCCAAGTAAAAAGAGATCCAACTCTCTTTCGCATACGTTTTGATCCTACATGTCCACCTAAGGGTGCATCATGAAATTCTCGTAAAATTGTTTCGATTTCTTCACCCTCTATTTGAATACGTTCAGAGTCTGCATTGTACAAAGAAATTTTCTTATCTAATTTCAATGATATGAATTGTATCATTTGTAATACTGCAAACTGTTTTATTTTGCGAAATGATAATATATGGACATGTTTTGCTTGCTTTAGATAGTCAGGACCTACGTCTACGCTTACTTTAAAATCATTGTATAAATTGTGGTTATCATCTTTCTTTGTGGTGTTTTCATTGTCACTTATATCCATGTTTACTAAATCATTAAAAACTGAGTCCCTTTGAGCTTGGTCAGTGGAATCGCTTGATGGCTTGTTGTTTATTTTTGTTTGGGTTGTCTGCCCCTGCATTCTTTGCTGCTGTCGCGTAACGACTGCAACTATCTGCTCTTGTTCTACCGACGTATGTTGTTGTTGATTCTTAATGTTTACGCTACCTTTTTTAACCTTACAACGTTGTAACCTTGATTGCCCCTGACAATAACTTGTTGGTTGAATCTGGTTGATGTTTTTGTTTTCCTTCGTCCTGGTCTGAAAAAGTCTGCTACAATGTTCTCTTTCCCTTGTTTGTAGCGTATATCACATTTACGACCTTGCAGCTTAAGTCGCAGTCTTGTTAATGTGGGCGACGTTTTCTTTAACCGCCAAATTGAAATTAGCGGCCTGTGTTTGTGTAAACAATGAATTTTTGATCAAATATAAAATGTCTAAAATAGTCAACCGCCCAAAAGATCGCTAATAATTCTTTCTCGATTGTGTGATATCTACTTACTGCACCTATTAATACTCTGCTTGCAAAGGCGATCGTTCTATCGACAGTTTTCTCATTAGATAACACCGCTCCTATCGCGTAATTGCTAGCATCTGTGGTGATGACAAATGTATCCTCATTGTGCGGTGCACATGTAAACGGAACCGGGGCGAAAATTAACTAGGACGATCCAACTTGGCTAACCAACAAATTCCCAACCTACAGCGTCGGGGATAAAGGCAATAGGGTGTCCGGTAGGGAAGTCGAACCGGTGTTCACACTAGATTACCACGGGTGGGGTCCAGTTGTGAATCGGATCGATCGGACGGGACGCTATTGACCTTCCTGTTGGCTCCAGGTGCAACGGCTAGAATGTGGACTGTATGGCAGCGAATATCAACAGCAGCGATCGTGTGCTCCAGTGGCAATGGACATGAGGATGAAATTATGCTCGTTTGGTGATGGTTGAATATTAATTTATTTGATGTTTCTCGTTCGGCAGTTACAATAATAGTGATGCGCTTCGCGCGAAATGGTTTGCTTTTATGCTCTGCATTCGTACTGCTGTGTAAAGTTGACTTCTCGTTCTTGCGTGGTATTGACGATACTGGGAGGAGTCTGCTTCGCTTCACAACAGTGCAAATCGTTTATGTAGGGGAGTGTAGGGAGAATTAATAGATTAAACGTTCGGAACCGAACATTCTCCCGCCGGCATGTTATGTGGGTCTGTAGATGCTAGAGCTTGATTGTTCTCTTCAATGGGAAGTGGTGCGACTTTAGAAACTGGACGACGGTATACCCCAGCAGATGTTTGCACGTCTACTACTCTAACTACTGAATCCTTGCCAGGATAAACCTTCAAAATCCTGCCCAATTTCCATGACTGTGGAGGTAAGTTATCTTCTTTAAGAAGGACAATAAGACCAGGGACAACGTTACAAGAACCCTTCTTGGGTTCTTGGGTGTTATGGCAGATGGTTCATGGGCGTCTAACGAGTTAGCGAAAAGTGGACGTGAATTGAGTACTGCTTCTATCTGCGTGAGAACAGTGTAGAATTCTTCGAAATTGAGAGAGGCATTGGTCAGAATTTTACGCAAATGGGTTTTTGTACTCTTCACCCCAGCCTCCCACAATCCTCCAAAATTGGGTGACCGAGGTGGAATGAATTTCCAAACAATTTCGCGGGCACAACAGAACTCATTGATTTTTCTTTTCGCTTGATCATCACGGAACATCAAAAAAAGTTCGTGAAGATCGGATTTAGCACCAGCAAAATTTGTGCCATCGTCGGAATGGATTTCTTCCACTAATCCCCGACGGCTGACAAAACGCTGTAATGCAGCTATAAAAGCTACTGACGACAAGTCGGAAACTAATTCCAAATGAATTGCTTTGGTAGCAAGGCAAATGAAAATACAAATATAGGCTTTTGTTCGAACGGTTTTTCGTAGACCGACCTTTATGAATATCGGTCCAGCAAAATCTACGCCGGTGTGAGAGAATGGAGTGGAAGGAACAACACGTGCTTCGGGCAAACTACCCATCAAAGGCTGTAGAAAACGAGAGCGAGAACGGAAACATGTCACACATTTTCTCAATACCTTACGAATGGTAGACTTAGCGTTGATTAACCAAAATTTCTGACGTAGAAGCGACATTAATCCAGACGGTCCTAGGTGAAGATTTTCCAAATGCATATCACGAATGAGAAGTTCACTAACTATGCTCTTATTTGGAAGCAAAATTTGATGACGAGCTTCATACGGCAAACGGAAGCTATCCAACCTACCACCAACTCTTATTAAACCGTCCACAATAATAGGATCCAGCATCGCAAAACGACGACTAGGCTTTCCTGACGAAATAAGGCCTTTTTCGTCCGGCATCTCAAGACGTTGAACTAACCCAATCACAACAATCATCGACCTTCGCAATTCGGGAACAGTCAAATGAACGGAAGACACACGGTTTGTACGGTTTGATCTGCAATTGTTCGCAAAGCGTAATACATAACCAATCACTCTTTGCAATTTTCGAAATGAGCCGAAAGCTTCAAGAAACGGAACATCTTGCAGAACAATGGTAGCAGAGACTACTGGCATGCTCGGACAGAAATCGGGTAAATCAGATTCTGGGAGTAGATCCGGAGTTGCGAATTCACACTGACGCATTTTCAGAAATGATGGCCCACACCACCACAAATCATTTACTGCAAGATACTGTGGCAGCTGTCCTCGGGACACAATGTCGGCTGGGTTTTCGATAGAACGAACGTAATGCCAGGAATAATCGACGGTTGCAGTATTGATTTCCGTTACACGGTTGCGGACGAAGACTTCAAGCTGGCTGGAAGACTTTTTCAACCAGGCGAGTACAATACGACTGTCGGACCACAAATACACGCGATTTATGTCCATTTTCAACGACGAGATGCATTTGGGAACCAATTTTGACAACAATACGGCGGCACATAATTCCATTCTAGGGATCGTCAAAGGTTTCAAGGGAGCAATTCTTGATTTACTGCATAGCAACGAAATTTTTACATCGGTATCAGAAACAACTCTCAAATAAACAGCTGCTCCGTAAGCACGGTTGGAAGCGTCAGCGAACCCATGTATTTCGACGAGTTTAACGTCCGTCAATCCCACGTAGCGGGGAATCTTGACCATATCAATATACTTCAACGAATCTCTAAACGTAAGCCAAGATTGCAGAACTTCACCTTCCAATGAGTCATCCCAACCCAAACCATCTTTCCACAAACACTGCATGATTTCCTTTGCCAAAACAATCACCGGAGCAATAAGACCCAAAGGATCAAATATTCGAGCAATTTCAGAGAGGACAACTCGCTTGGTTGAGATAGGCGACGACTGTAACTTCAATTCGCAATGGAAACGGAAAATATCCTCATCTGGATCCCATAATAGACCCAAGGTTTTGATAACCTTGTTGACATCTGAATACTCAAACTCTAAGAACCTTTCTCGGTCTTCTTCAGGCACTGTATCGAGTATGGCTGGGTCACTTGCACACCATTTATGAACAGGGAAGCCTCCAGAGTTCAACAAGTTTGTCAACTCCAAACGAAGATCAATTGCCTGCTCGATGGTATCAGCTCCTGATACCACGTCATCCATATAAACATCCTCTTCTAAAACCTTGGAAGCTATTGGAAAATTGTGAGATTCATCACGGGCTAACTGCAACAATGTTCGTGTGGCCAAGAATGGGGCACTGGCTGTTCCATAAGTAACGGTTGTCAACTCTAGGATCTGAAGTGGGGCATCAGGGTTTTCCCTCCAATAAATCCTCTGAAGGGGAGAATGATCCTCAGCTATCTTGATTCGCCTAAACATTTTTGAAACATCAACCTTTAATGCAAAACGGTGTGTACGGAACCGCAGGTTTAGTGAAAAAATGTCGGGCTGAACTGTCGGACCAATCATCAAAACGTCATTAAGAGATGGACCAGTTGTTCGAGCCGAAGCATCGAAGACAACTCTTAAACGGGTGGTGGAACTACTTGGTTTCAAGACCGCATGGTGAGGTAAATAGTGAACCAACTTCCCAGGGACGTCATCTACCTCGGAAACTTCCTTACAATGGGACAACGATTTATACTCGTTGATGAAATCAACGTAAGCACCCTTCAAATCGGCATTCTTGCTGAATCGATGCTCCAAAATGAAGAAACGCTTTAGGGCCAACGATCGGTTATTACTTAGATCACTTACAGATTCCTTTAACGGAAGGTGGACAGTGTAGGTACCATCAGGGTTTCGAACAGAAGTGGAACTGAAAAGCTGCTCACAATCTTGCTCCTCCTTAGATACGGCATCCGCATCCTCAATGGACTCGACAGACCAAAATCTTTCCATACATTCTGATAGCGGACGTAGTGTGGCTGCATAGCAATGCTGATTCTGATCAATATCCTCAGTACCACCAGCAACAACCCATCCCAGACGGGTTTCCTTAAGAATTGGAAAATCATTACCCAACACTAACTGTCCGGGTAGCATCAAGTGGAAGAAGAGTTTAATTCCGATCAAGAGATCAACTTGTCCGGGTATGTGGAAGGAAGGATCGGCAAGTGCTAAGCCTGGGGGAATACTCCAAGAACGAACATCCAATTTTCTACTAGGAATAGGGCCAGTCACCACATTGGTGACCAAACATTCAATCTGGGCTTCATAATCCATACAACGAGAACGGAACGAAAGCTTTACTTTCTTGTCCAACACTGATCGTTTACCAGTTGCTCCGACGACTTCAACATGGGTGGGAACTTCGTCGATTTCCAAACACTCAATCAAGGAACGGGAAACTAAATGTGGTTGGGAACCACAATCGAGGAATGCACGGCAGGGATGCGGATTTCCACGGCTGTCAAGAACATCAACCATGGCCGTTAGCAAAAGCGTGCCATCCGACAAAGGAACCTTATGAATTGAGTTGGACAACGATGAAACACTTTCAATGAGAGGAATAACGTGGGAACTTGAGACAACTTGGTTTGGTTCAGGCTGGGGATTTAGACCTTCAACTATGGGTTTAGGGTTATCAATGGGCCTTGAACTATCAACGGGCTTTGGATTCTTGGGCTCATGAAGTAGAGTGTTGTGTCTACATTGACACTCCTGGCAAGATTTTCCTGAAGGGCATTTTGAAGCAAGGTGGCCCTTCCGCAAACAATTGAAACAAAGGTTAAGTTCTCTTACCTTAACTCTCCGCTGGGGTACCGTCAAAGAAACAAACCTGTCGCACTTAAAATTGGGATGATTTGCACTACAGACATCACATTTCACTTCACTATTAGCTACGGGTGTAGCCATAGCGAATGACTTTGCCGGTTGGGGTTTTGAGTACGGTTTCAGGTTTGACTCCTTCGATGACTTCGGTTGGCTAACTTCGCAACGTTCCAACAATGAACATCGCTCCTTCAAAAACTTGATGGTATCATCATACGTTGGAATCTCCTTATGGGGAATGGTAACTTCCCACTGCTTTCTCGTTTCCGGATCCAGTGCACCGGATAGGACGACAATAACGAACCTTTCGGAAACTCCTTCCAAGTTCTGCTCCAATAGCCTTAATCCTTCCACGTGGCGGGTTACCTCGTTCAAAAGCTCCCTCAGCTGCTTGGAACATTCCTTGCTCATCCGCTTGAGACTCAATAAGCCGTAGATATGAGAGTCAACTGCCTTTCTTTCATCATCGTAAACGTCAAGCAGTAACTCCCAGGCGTGGACGAAATCTCCATCACTAAGCGTCTTTGGGTCGATAAGTTTGACAGCGGAACCACCCGCGAGTGCTCTTTCAAGGTGGTGTAACTTAACAGCGTTGGAGTCTTTGGACCTTGACATGACATCCGAAAACACTTGCTGGAACCTTGGCCAATTTTCCGGTTTTCCATCGAAGGAAGGGATGGGAACCGGAAGTGGCTGTTGCTGAACGATTATTTGCGGTGGCTGACTACTCAAGGATTGGGACACGGGCACTACCACAGGAGGTGCGGTATTCGGGATCGAATCTTGAATTAGACTTTCCACCAACGCAGAGGTTTCAATGTGGAGGGATTCAAATTGCAAGTACGTAGCGTCGTTGTCATCTATCTTCTCCGGTGGCAACAGGCCGGTGATTTGATGATGTAGTCTAAGATATTCTTGAAAATGTGCCTCCAAATTCCGGGAATACACCTTCAGCTGTGCTAGGGTCAGCTGCACGACGCCGAGTTCAGCCAATTCTTCGATTCTTTTCCGAATTCTGGTCACTTTGGCTTTTGCTTGGCCCCGAAGGTGCACAAGCGTCTTTAATTCGGTCATTTTTGATCGTTTGCACTTTTTTCTTCAGCCTAACTAGGCTCACTAACACTACTACAATGTTCAGCCGAAACTTGTTCGGACGTGTTTCTTCAGCCTCACTAGGCTCACTAACACTACTACAATGTTCAGCCGAAACTTGTTCGGACGTGTTTCTTCAGCCTCACTAGGCTCACTAACACTACTAAAATGTTCAGCCGAAACTTGTTCGGACGTGTTTCTTCAGCCTCACTAGGCACACAAACTGTCCAACCGATACATGTTCGGACGTGGTTTAGCACAAAAAGTTTCACCAGAGCCACAAAACTCTTCCTCATCAATCCATCCACACACGGGCAAACACACCGATGCTGCTATCCGGGTAGATGGACCAAACTATGTGCGGTGCACATGTAAACGGAACCGGGGCGAAAATTAACTAGGACGATCCAACTTGGCTAACCAACAAATTCCCAACCTACAGCGTCGGGGATAAAGGCAATAGGGTGTCCGGTAGGGAAGTCGAACCGGTGTTCACACTAGATTACCACGGGTGGGGTCCAGTTGTGAATCGGATCGATCGGACGGGACGCTATTGACCTTCCTGTTGGCTCCAGGTGCAACGGCTAGAATGTGGACTGTATGGCAGCGAATATCAACAGCAGCGATCGTGTGCTCCAGTGGCAATGGACATGAGGATGAAATTATGCTCGTTTGGTGATGGTTGAATATTAATTTATTTGATGTTTCTCGTTCGGCAGTTACAATAATAGTGATGCGCTTCGCGCGAAATGGTTTGCTTTTATGCTCTGCATTCGTACTGCTGTGTAAAGTTGACTTCTCGTTCTTGCGTGGTATTTACGATACTGGGAGGAGTCTGCTTCGCTTCACAACAGTGCAAATCGTTTATGTAGGGGAGTGTAGGGAGAATTAATAGATTAAACGTTCGGAACCGAACACTCATAATTAGGCCTTACTAACAAAGGTTAAGATATGAGGCATGTTTTAAGCATTTCGAAAGCTTCAACACATTCACGTAACGGCAACGGCGCCGGTGGTGTAGTGGTAAACGTGATTACCTCTCACCCCAGCAGGCCTGGGTTCAATCCCAGTCGGCGCCGCCGGGATGTTCTGAGGCATAACACCTCTGATCACGCCTTCCTTCGGATGGGAAGTAAAGCCGTTGGTCCCCGGTTCATGAGTTGATGGGTCGATAGGTAGGGTCCAGATGTGAGAGCTGCCTTCCTGGCACGTCGGTAGCATTGGTGCTCAGCACGGAAAACAAGATCGACGGAAAAAACAAACCAAAGGAAAAAAAAAACACATTCACGTGTCCATACAAATTTTACATTCTTCTTCAATAAATCGTTCAAAGGTTTCCTGTACTTTGCAATGTTTGGAATGAATTTTCCATAAAAATTAATTGTATCTAAAAATGACCGAACATCTTTCACTGTAGATGGACTTTTCATCAATTGTTTACTTTCTACATTTTCTTTGGTTGGTTTAATACCATATTGATTTATTATATGACCAAGATATTTGATTTCTGTTTTCAAAATTTTACCGGTTCCCTTTTTTAAATTATGTCTGCGTAGTCCTTGCAACACTTTATATAAGTTTTCATTATGTTCTTCGATTGTTCTTCCTGAAATGATGAAATCATCCAGATAAACAACGGCTCGAACATCTCCGATTTCGTATAGTACCGTATTCATTAATTTTTTAAAAGTTGATGGGCTATTCCTTAATCCCATAGGCATTCTTGTAAATTCAAAGTGTCCTTTTGGGGTTGAGAAAGCTGTTTTAGCGGCATCTTTTGGATCGATTGGGATTTAATACAATCCTGATTTTAAATCCAATGTTGAAAAATATACACTATCTCCAAGATTATCCATGATTTCATTGATGAGTGGAATTGGATATACAAAAGGCTTGGTTATCAAATTTAAAGCCCTAAAGTCCACTACAATTCGATATTTCTTATTTCCAGCTGCATCCAAGTCCTTTTTTGGTATACACAAGACTGGTGCATTCCACGGGCTTTTACTTGGTCTGATGATACCTTGCCTATACATTTCTTCGATTTTTTTCATTAATTTGTTTTTTTGTTGCTTCTGGGAACCTGTATTGCCGTTTATTAATGGGTACGTTCGTTGAAGCTTCTATTTCGTGCCCTGCCGCATCTGTGTGGGTCAGTTTATCACCCTCAAGAAAAAACACATCACTAAAATTACTTAAAATTGATTCAATTGATTCTGAGTCGATTCGTGATAAATGATTAAGTTTGATCTGTTCGAAGATCTTATTATGTCGTTCGTGTCCTTGAAGCATTTTAATATTTTTGTATTTGACAATATCGTAGTCTATGTCAGGATTTAAGTCCAACATTTCTCTGTCGTCATATTCACTTCCTTCTTCATTATATTCTTCATGATAAAAATCATTTTTCAACGGGTCATCTATTTCCATTCCATGGACTTGTGTAAAATCTTTACACTCGTCTTCTTTATAGTTTTTCTTGCAAGTGTCAAGCTCAAAAATAGCATATTCAAAATTTCTTCCAATTTGTGCTACATGTTTTTGAAGGAACTCTCCTCCGAGTATACAATGTATACGACAGAGCCAATAAAAGTTCAATTAGATTGACAGAACCTAGTTGCATTGCTTTTCAATGACGACCGATGACTGTTTCATTGATATATGATTTTTTCATAATATTTAATATGAATCCTAAGTAGACGTGTTTTGTTTTTATCAAAGGCAAGTGTCACTCGAGCCATTCAAAATGTTCGTTATTTTAAAAATTGCTGTTATGGCTCGAGTGACACTTGCCTTTGATAAAAAAAAACACGTCTACTGAGGATTCATATTTATGAAAAAATCATATATCAATGAAACAGTCATCGGTCGTCATTGAAAAGCAATGCAACTAGGTTCTGTCAATCTAATTGAACTTTTATTGGCTCTGTCGACTTGTGTATTTTAGCTATAACGGCCTCTTTTCTGATTTTTATCTCTCAATCTATGGAATCTACACAAAAACTATGTTTGAACGAATTTTCTAGAACAATATGAGGAACATTATGCCGTAGACTACACATTTTTATATCATATGGGTGGAAAATTCGTAGAACAAATACTTTAAAATTCTTCACTTTTTAAGATATCTTCGAGCATGAAACTAAGTCAAACTTCAATAAAATCACTTCGAATAGTCAACCTTTGGTTACAAAGTTGATACATGACACATTAAACTTTGCTATGAAAGTTGTTACAGCAGTTTTCGTTGTTTCAGTCTCGAGATACAAATATTATAAGCCGTAAATTACCTGATAAACATAAAATTAACTTGAAGCACCTCTAAATCATCACCGATTTTGCTGAAAATTTGCACAGAAGTTCAAATTAACATGACGAACAGTAATCACGGTTGACCCGTTACATTCCGAACATTTCGTTTAAAATGAACAGGTCTAGTATACATGGTATTAATAAATGTGTCATTAAATGAAATTTTGCTGGGAATACTATGTTTCCTATGATTAAACCTATATTAACTGATCCCATTGTTTTTGTATTTCCACCAATTCCCGCTATTTCTATAGCATCATTTGTATTTACTTGGTCTATTCTTAGCGATTTGACTGTTTCATATCTAAGAAGATTTACTGATGAACCTGTATCGAGTAAACATCTCAGCCTATATGCGGGGTTATCAGATGTAGATATCTCGACAAAAAATAGGTTATCTCTAGAATAGATTTTTTTAAGTGCTATTTTATTTGATATTATATCATAAAGGGTTGATTTGCTGTTATTATAGTGCTTATTTTTATTTTGTTTCCCCATTATTGCATGAAAATTAAATTCTATTTCATGACTATTTTTACTTGAAAGCTCCTTTTTTTAACTCTTTATTTGTTCCAAATTCAAAATAAATTACATTTCATTTTTAACCTAGGTGCTCCAGTTACTGCAGCAACTTACCAGCCTTAATTGTTATGATATATAGTGTTTTTACATTGTTCCTGTCTTGGCAATTCAGTATTTTAAACAGGGTTTTTAAACCTGCATGTCAGTATTACAATTGATGTCTTAAAACTAAAAACTAAAACTAAATCTTATCTAAGTAGGGGAATTTACGTATTCTCGGCAACCTAAGCAGCGACCTTCTTTCTATAGCCTTTTTCTCTAAGGAACGCACACATATGCAGTATTGGTTTGTTTACAATCTATTGCTGCCAGCTGCTCTAACAATTTCAGTCGAAAGAATTGTCAAAAACTGTTTTGAAACGCTTTTACAAAGCTCCAATCTTCTCTAGTGAGAGCGAGTATTGTCGGCAACCAGTTTTTCTTCGGCAACCGTTCCATTTGAACTGCATGTAGATCTGCTGTTCTATTATCGGCAACTCGAAATCAGCTACAATTTGAAGTGCGTGTGTTTCATTTCAAGAAAACCTTGCTAGATTGCTTTTTCTCAGTGGTAAAAATATAGTCAAATTGAAGCTGAAAGCATAAAGAATCGTTTGCATGCATTCAGCGAAGTGTTTTCGTAAGAAAATCCAGTGAAAATAGTGTTTCAATTTGGGTTGCCGAAAATAGTCTGTCATGCCGAAGCCGTCATTTCCCCTATAAAGAGAATTAATCGTTGCAATTGAGGATTGCAACGATTTTTGCCTGAAATTATTAATTATTTTGTTGGACATTTGTTCTAAAGTCTCAACATTCTATGTACTTCGGTAGTACTGTACCAGGGAGGCAACTTCAAAATCATTTTCAGAACTTTGTTCTGAATCCTTTGAAGTGCTTTTTTCCTGGTAGTGCAACAACAAGACCATATTGGCACAGCGTAAATCATGGCCGGTCTAAAAACTTGTTTAAATATTAGAACTTTATTCGTCAGGCAAAATTTGGATTTCCTGTTTATAAGAGGATACAAACATTTTATATATTTGTTACATTTGGCTTGAATGCCCTCAATGTGATCTTTAAAAGTTAATTTTTGGTCAAGTATTAATCCAAGATATTTCACTTGGTTAGACCAGGAAATAGGAACTCCGTTCATAGTGACTATGTGACTACTACTAGGTTTGAAAAACGAAGCTCTAGGCTTATGTGGAAATATTATAAGTTGAGTTTTGGAAGCGTTGGGAGAATTCTTCCATGTTTGTAAATAAGAAGAGAAAATATCTAAACTTTTCTGCAGTCTGCTGCAAATAACACGAAGACTTCTTCCTTTAGCGGAAATGCCTGTGTCATCAACGAACAAAGATTTGTGGCAACCCTGAGGCAAATCAGGGAGGTTCGAAGTGAAAATGTTATACATTATAGGCCCAAGAATGCTACCCTGAGGAACTCCTGCTCTAACAGGTAGTCGATTGGATTTGGAATTTTGATAATTTACCTGCAGAGTTCTGTCAGTTAAATAATTTTGAACTAATTTCATAATATAAACTGGAAAATTAAACTTTTTCAATTTAGCAATCAAACCTTCATGCCAAACACTGTCGAATGCTTTTTCTATGTCTAGACATAGAGCAACTCCAGTTGAGTGGCCTTCAGATTTGTTTGAACGAATTAAATTGGTAACTCTTAAGAGTTGATGAGTAGTTGAATGCCCATGGCGAAATCCAAACTGCTCATCTGCAAAAATTGAGTTCGTATTGATGTGAAGCATCATTCTATTCAAAATTATCTTTTCAAAAAGTTTACTTATTGAAGAAAGCAACCTTATTGGGCGGTAGCTAGAAGCTTCAGCTGGATTTTTATCCGGCTTCAAAATTGGAACAACTTTTGCATTTTTCCATTTATCAGGAAAGTATGCCAAATGGAAACATCTGTTAAATAATATTATTAAGAAAGACAAGGTACTCTCTGGGAGTTTTTTGATGAGGATATAGAAAATTCCATCATCACCTGGAGCTTTCATATTTTGAAACTTTTTAGTTATAGACCTTACTTCGTCCAAATCAGTCCCCCAGGAATCATCAAAAATATTTTCCCGAGAGAAAATATTCAGATAATCCCGAGCAACCTGATTCTCAATAGGACTAGTAAGACCCAAACTGAAATTATGGGAACTCTCGAATTGCTTAGCAAGTTTCTGAGCTTTTTCCAAATTTGTGATCAAAATTTTACCACCTTCTTTAAGCGCTGGAATAGGCTTTTGAGGTTTTTTTCAAAATTTTTGTAAGTTTCCAAAAGGGTTTGGAACTCGGGTCTAATTTAGAAATATTATTTTCAAAAGTTTTGTTCCTCAGGACAGAGAATCGCTTTTTAATTTGTTTTTGCAAATCCCGCCAGATAACTTTCATGGCAGGATCGCGTGTTCTTTAAAATTGTCTCCTACGGACATTTTTAAGACGGATCAAGAGCTGAAGATCATCGTCTATTATAATTGAATCGAATTTAACCTCGCATTTTGGTACTGAGGCAGCTCTTGCTTCAACTATAGAAGTAGTCAAAAGTTACTGGAAGGTGATCAGAACCGAAGTCAGCATGGGTAACCAATTGGCTACAAAGTTGACATGAATCAGTTGTTGAGGGATTTCTTGCAGAAGAAAAGCATGTTGGGCTGTTTGGATATTGAATAGTGCAATAACCTGCAGAACAATCATCAAACAGAATATTACCATTGGAATTGCTTTGAGCATTATTCCATGAGCGGTGTTTTGCATTAAAATCACCAATAATGAAGAATTGAGACCTATGACGGGTAAGTTTCTGGATGTCACCCTTGAGAAAATTCTTTTTCTGGCCTACGCTTAGGAATGGCAAATAGGCAGCTATAAACGTAAATTGTCCAAATTTTGTTTCAACAGAAACTCCCAAAGTTTCAAAAACTTTGGTTTCAAATGAAGGAAGAATTTTATGTTTGATTCGTCTATGAATAATGATGGCAACGCCACCACAGGGTCCATCAAGACGATCATTTATATTGTTGTACACTCCGTGTTCGTGGGTTGGAGAAACACAGTGGCTCGGAAAATAGCACCAGTACTAGAAACTTCTATTTCAAAGTCTTTATTGCCTGACGATCTGTTGGCTACTAACTGGCCTGTTGTTTATTATCTGTTGTTTTGTATTGCATGGTTCGTTTCGTTTCCTATACTTGCATGTGGTCTATGTACTTCTTTTCTATATGTGTTATCTGTAGTTATCAATGTTATCAATGTTATAGTGTAGGTGTTGGGATGTTCAAATTATCAGAGGTGTTTTTGTGTATAACAGTTATGCTTAATTAACTTATTCTAGCTTTAATTTTTAATCGTGGAACGCATGTATGTGTTGTTCTATTCCAGTGTCGTATAAATTCAAACTAACATGCTTCATTACCGGCCCCCTTGAACTAGCTTCAAAATTCATTTTTCAATTCAATCGTTCATCAAATGCTTATTTCTAAGAGCTCGAGATTGCTGGCAGCCCTGAAGACCTCGTAGTTCGTCGATCTACATCATCATTGGGTAATGGACAGATGCGATTGACTGCCCGCTTATACACACCAGTCGCCGTCTTCACCGTCACTACTCGCACGATTCCGTCTGAGCCTGGGTGTGAGCTGATGATCCTCGCCAGTGGCCAACAAAGTGGTGGCAGGTTATCCTCTCGTAGCACGACGATTCCTCCGATTTGGATGGGGTTGATCGGCAGGTTCTTCGTTATCACCTGTAGCTGCGTGAGGTACTGCTTGCTCCATCGCTGCCAGTAGCGCTGAAACATTTGCTGGATTTGCTGGTAGTGGTCAAGGCGGTTTGTGGGAATTGACATTACGTTGGGGTCAGGAAGGGCTGTCATGGCTGAGCCTATCAAAAAATGCGCCGGGGTTAGCGCTTCAAATTCAGTGGGGTCGTCAGATAGAGGAGATAAAGGTCGTGAATTCAGTGCGGCGGTGATTTGAACTAGAAGCGTGGCGAAGTTGTCGTAGCTTAACTGTTGGAGGCCGATCTCCTTCTTCAGCGCAGTTTTCACGGAGCGTACCGCGGCCTCCCATAGTCCTCCAAAGTTAGGAGCGCGTGGTGGAATGAACTTCCATTCAATTCCTTGCTGAGAAAGTTCCTTACTGATGACGGTAGAGCTAATCTGGTTATTCAGCAGTTCGTACAGCGCTTTTAGTTCGTTACAGGCCCCTGAGAAGTTTTTGGCATTGTCCGAATGTATTTCAACAGGTCTTCCACGGTAGCCGATGAACCTTCGCAATACTGAGAGAAAACTAGCGGTAGATAAGTCGCTAGCCAGCTCGAGGTGCATTGCTTTTGTCGAAAAGCAAACAAAGACTGCAATATACACTTTCGGGGGAGCTGCATTTCGGCGGGTCGGCTTAAGATAGAACGGCCCACAATAATCAACGCCAGTTATCTGAAACGGTCGTCCCGGGCGTACGCGACCGGCAGGTAGCTGTCCCATGGGCTGCTGGATAGGCGTTGGATTGGTGCGGAAACAGCGAACGCATTGCCGAAGCACGGTGTTGACAATACGCTTACCATGTATGGGCCAAAACTCTTGGCGTACTTCGGACAATGTAAATTGTGGACCGCTATGGAAATTCTGGTAGTGGAAGAAGTTTATAACGAGATTCGTTAATGGGTGATGACTTGGCAAAACAGCAGGATGCTTGACCGTATAACCTTCATTTGAGAAACGTAGCCGTCCCCCAACTCTGATGACTCCGCTATTGTCGAGAAAGGGGAATAGTCTCTTGAGGCTAGACTTGCAGTCGACTCGTTTCTGTTGTTGTAGAGCTTTGAGTTCGTCTGGGAATTGTTCAGCCTGTGCGATACGGGTCAGCGTCATCTTCGCTGATTGTATTTCATCAGGTGCGAGAGTGGTCGAGCTTTTTCTATCAGTTGAGTTGCGACAGTTGTAGGCAAAACGACGACAGTAAGCGACGATTCGAAGTAGAGGAGGTAATGAAGAACGCAAGCTGAACAGCTCGTTGGGTGGTTCCGTGACTGTGACCTTGTGAACAGCCTTGCGAGTTTCCAACAGTTTTTCGGGGATGCTGTAGTCCTCTAAAGAATTGGGCCACGCATCTTCGTTGCTACTCAACCATGGGGGTCCTTGTTTCCATAGCTGGCTATGTAGAAAATCATCAATAGCCATTCCGCGAGAAACCAAGTCAGCAGGGTTCTCCTTTCCCGCTATATACCGCCAAGAATGTGTGTAAGTGGAGGTTTGAATCGTCGACACTCTGTTAGCCACGAACGTATGTAATGTGTTAGGAGGAGTTCGTAGCCAATGTAACACAATCGTACTGTCCGACCAGAAAACCGAACGTACATTTCCCAAGGAGAGAGCCTTAACCACCTTCGAGTGTAGTAGTGCAGCTTCCTTGGCGGCACAAAGTTCAAGTCTTGGTAAGGTCAATCTTTTGAGTGGAGCAACGCGTGATTTTGAAGAAAGCAGCTCGATTCGAACGTTTCCTGCTTCATCCGTCGTCCGTACGTATAAACACGCACCGTAGGCAAGAGTAGAAGCGTCAGCGAAGCAGTGAAACTGAATATCCACCCAATTGGAAACGAAAGCAAATCGACTGATTCGTAGTTCCGATATTTTGCCCAACTGTGAGTGGAATGCTTTCCATTTCCTTTCGATGTCGACCGGAACAGGCGTATCCCATCCTGAGTTGAGCAGAGCGAGCTCTTGCATCAGCATTTTTGCCACAACAATCACCGGTGATATCAGTCCCAGCGGATCAAATAGTTTGGCTATAGACGACAGGATGCGTCTTCTCGTCCACGCTTGCTTGCTTGCTGTGATGTCATAGTAGAATCGTAATTGGTCCGTTCCAGGCTCCCAGGTGATTCCCAAGGTTTTCACCTGTTCCTCTGGACTTATTTCGAATGAAATAGATAAATTTGTCCCAAGTTGGTCGGCCGCGATGCCAGTCAGAACTTCCGGCCGATTGGAACACCATTTGCGTAAAGGAAATCCACCCTTCTTCATTAGCGTATCAAGGTCCTTTTGAAGCTGGATGGCCTCGTCTACGCTGGATGCTCCACCGATGTAATCGTCCACATAAAAATCCTTCACTACAGCATTGGCAGCTTCCGGGTATTCCTCTCCTTCATCTGCCGCAAGTTGATGTAGAGCACGAATCGCTAAGAATGACGAAGGTGTCAATCCATAAGTTATCGTTGATAACTCAAAAACTTTAATAGGTTCATCTGGAGAAAATCGGTAGAATATGCGTTGCAACAAGGTATCTTCAACGTGTAGCCATACTTGTCGGTACATCTTCTCTACGTCGCCAACAAGTGCTACTTCATACTTCCGGAAACGTAGAAGAAGGCTGAGGAGTTCGTCTTGAATTAGAGGGCCTTTCAGTAGCGCATCATTCAAGGAATAACCACTGTCCGTGCTGGCCGAACCATCGAAGACGACGCGTACTTTTGTAGTGGTGCTTGATTCCTTAAGCACTGCATGGTGTGGCAAGTAGTACACCCTCTTCGCACTCGTTGCCGCTGCCTCCTTCTGAATTTCATCTCCACTGACTTCTCTCATATGCCCAAGATCCAAGTATTCTTGCATGAATGCATTGTACTGCAACCGCATCTCCGGATTCCTCTCCAGTTGCTTTTCCAATCTCTTGAATCGCGTTAGCGCCATTGCGCGAGAGTCGCCCAACATCTGCTCGAAATTCACGTGTTTAGGTAGACGTACGACGTACCGACCTTCCTCCGTACGGCTGAATGTTCTCAAGAAATGATCTTCGCTGTCCTGTTCCTCCTTTGACCAAGCCGCTCGTTCTTCATTACTCTCGATCTCCCAAAACTTCTGCAACTGTACTTCCAAGTTATCCGGAGTTGCCGCTAAGCAACAGCTTACTGCCTTACTCGGAGCTTCCGAAACCTTCCCCGTGACGATCCAACCGAATACTGAGTTGACCAGCATTGGCAGCCCTGGTCCCAACTTGATCTGTTTCATATCTCTCTCGAACAGGAAACGATAGAAGTGCTCTGCTCCTATCAAGAGATCGATCCGATTGCTTATATTGAAGTTCGGATCAGCCAGCTGAATATCATTAGGAATCTTCCAGTACGCCACAGGTATGTGTGCCGATGGCAATTCCGACGTAACCTTCTGCAGAACTAGAAATTCCATCCCCACGGAGAAGTCTTGAACTCTGGAGCTAACTGTGGTTTTCACCTGGAATCTCGCTCGCGTTTCCGAATGACCGATCCCGCTAATCGGTAAGTTTATTTTGCGCCGGTTTAGGCTGAGCATCTGACATAACCGCTCGCTCATGATGTTCGCTTGCGATCCGTTGTCGAGCAATGCTCGCGCCAACTGTTTTCCTCCGTGCTGGTCCCGTATGACAAGTACAACAGTAGACAGCATTACGCTCGAGACTCTACCGCCCTTAGTCCCTACGCTGTATGTTCCAACCGCTTCTTGATCGTCGCTGTCTCCTTCTTCTTCAGATTCATCCTCGTTGGTCGCTAGGTTCGTCGCTACCGCCTTATCGTTCCGCTTGCGCTCCGATTTGCATCCCGATTGATCGCTGTTTCCGGCACCGCTACTGCTCAGAGGAAATCCTGGATGGATCAGTGAATTATGCTTTTTCCCGCAGTCTCGACAGCTGAATTTTGAATTGCAGTCACGTACCCAATGCCCTGACTTTAGGCAATTGCTACACAACCTTTTGCCGTTAACGAACTGCAATTTCTCCTTCAAGGTCATCTTCGTAAACTTGCCACACCGGCCCAAGAAATGTGAATCACCGCAACAGCAGCATGCTGAACTACTCCTATCACTATCGGTTGCGGAATGAACGACCACCTTTTGACGCCTAACTTCCACCTTATGCGAACTGCCCTTCACCTCGACGTTTGATGATACCGCCTCCAACACCCTTGTCCGCTTCTCCAGAAAGTTCACCAGAATCGTATAAGTCGGATCGTTTGTTGATGCTGCATGGTCCTCCCATAGCTGAAGCGTCTTCGTATCCAGTTTCGAACACATCCAGTGCACGATCATTGCACCCCAATGTTCAGTCTTCTCTCCTAACTGTTTCAGGATCTTCAAACGCTGATCAAATTCATCAACCAGAGCATGAATAGCAGATGACGACTCCTTTTCTACCCTTGGGTACTCCATAAGCGCCTGCAGATGCCTCTTCTTAAGAAGATACTCATTGGAGTACCGCTTCGTGATCGTATCCCAAGCGATGGGATAGTTTTCGTTGGTGAGTGTAAGCGACTCGATGAGCTTAGCCGCTTCCCCCTTGAGCGCCGACTTGAGGTAGTGAAACTTCTGGACGTCGCTAAGTTCTCCGGACTCGTGGATCAGCGAAACGTATGTAGATTTAAACGACAGCCATCCTTTGAAGTCGCCATCGAACTCCGGTAGCGAGATTTGTGGTAGACGCACCCCAGTGTGCGTCCCTACAGCTTGGCCATTCCTTGCAGTTGAGTTGTTTAAATCAGGAGCTGGATCTTCTCGTGGCAGTTTCGCTAGCAACGCTGCTCGTAGACGATAGTACAGCTTCTCAAAATCATCATAGGCTTTGTTGCAGTCCTCTTCATACGCTCCTTCCGC